>NW_024728894.1:0-9402 GCF_018991925.1 Homarus americanus | reverse complement strand
TTTCTTTCGTTCAAAAGATGTTACCGTAATTGCTTTTCGATTGGTTTTCAGTTAAAAAACTGTTGTATTACATTAATATCCTATCCTAATTGACTTGAATAAATACTACGATACTATATTTCTGAATATTTTCATTAAAATTCATCCAAATCATTTTCCTTGTCATCGTCTGCAGCACCAAACAGCTTCTCCCAGTCCTCTGCTTGAACAGGGCTAGAGGGTACGTGTTTTTCGAATCGTTTTCAGTTAAAAAACTGTTACATCACACATATATTTTACCTAAACTGCGCCTGAATGAATATATTCTCGGAAATAAATAGTAGTTTTGCTGAAACGTGATGTATTTCAATGTAAAATAGGATAAAATACATGACGAAAACAAAAGACTTTACCTAAGCTTTTGATGTTCTTGAGATGTTATTCGTTTTTTTACTAGTTTTCGGTTAAAATACTGTTATATTACAATGATATTCTATTCATACTGTGCTTGATATAATACATTCACGGAAATGTAATATTTTTGCTGAAATTACTTACGTATTACAGTGGAAAGTGGGATAAAATCGTGACGAAAACAATGACTTTGAAATATAATGCGATATTAACCCCTAAATCGGTTAATTCGGACAATCGGCTAAAACGGACACCCTCCCCCCCCTATTAGTCCGACTAATGTTAGCAAGTGAAAAAACTAGATTTAACTTTAAGTAATAAATAATACCTCAGACTTAAGTTAGGATAATATAATTGACATTTCTGGATTCCTTGCAGGTCAGGGAATATTTTGAATGTAAACTTCATATATTTTGCACAAAAGATAAAATACTTGTTTTGTGTAAACCAAATTATTACATTAGATCTAAAATTTGTATGTCTAATGCAAAATCCATGATGTTTATATTCAAAATGATCATCATATTGTAAGAATTCCAGCAATGGAAATTATATTCTGGTCCAGTAATTTGTATGAATTTTATGAGAAAACAAATATCTTCAGTTAATAAAAAACATATTTTCAATTAACCATGAGATGGTCGGTCGTCCCAATCTCCTCCCCCACCCCCCATCTTCCTCCCTACCAGAGGAAATGTTGGGTGCAAGAACTAGATTTTAACTTTTAGTAATAAATAATACCTCAGACTAAAGTTAGGATAATATAATTGACATTTCTGGATTCCTTGCAGGTCAGGGAATATTTTGAATGCAAACGTCATATATTTTGCACAAAAGATAAAATATTTGCTTTGTGTAAACCAAATTATTACATTAGATCTAAAATTTGTATGTCTAATGCAAAATCCATGATGTTTATATTCAAAATGATCATCATATTGTAAGAATTCCAGCAATGTAAATTATATTCTGGCCGGGTAATTTGTATGAATTTTATGAGCTAAAACATATATCTTCATTAATAAACAAAGAAATATTCTTCAAGGACACTATCTGTCAATCAAAATACTTGGCCCCAGCTGGGTCGGTCCCTCCCTCCCTCCCCCCAACCCCCCACCTTCCCTCCCTACCAGAGAAGCTTTGGGAGAAAATAGTAATTTACATTTTTAGTAATAAATAATAACTCGGACTAAAGTTAGGATAATATAATTGATATTTCTGGATTCCTTGCAGGTCAAGGAATATTTTGAATGTAAACTTCATATATTTTGCACAAAAGATAAAATATTTGCTTTGTGTAAACCAAATTATTACATTAGATCTAAAATTTGTATGTCTAATGCAAAATCCATGATGTTTATATTCGAAATGATCATCATATTGTAAGAATTCCAGCAATGTAAATTATATATATATATATATATATATATATATATATATATATATATATATATATATATATATATATATATATATATATATATATATTGATAAAATCACACGGGAAAAGGGAAACAACGGAGCACCTTAGACGAAAGCTAAGGTGCTCCGTTGTTTCCCTTTTCCCGTGTGATTTTATCAAGATTTATCTTCTCCACGTTTTCATTGTGGATCTACAGGAAATATGTATACAGTCAACCCTCACTTTACGCGGTTAATTCAACCCACGGCGGCCCGCGTAAAGTGAACAACATAACATATAGGATTAATTGAAATAGAGACCGGGCCGACCCCCGAACTCCACTTTTTCCCGACACAATACGTACGTTTTACTAAAAATAACATCTTAACTTTATGATGGTATTCACCCACACATAATTTAGAAAGGAACAGTCAATAAACTGAAGGATTTTTAGAAAAAACAAGGTTGGGGTTAACTACGTTAGTAGAAGAGATGGGTCTGCGTACGGGAATGGAGGCTGGTTCTGAGGCAGAGGGCAGGCTACTGGCCCTCAGGTGAGTCACCATCACTGTCATCCACACTTGTCAGGGCCTCCCTGACAAATCCCTTAAAGTCATCATCACTGTCTCTACCTCTGTCACTATCACTGGCTTGGGCTGGCTGTGGTGGGTTGCCGGCGAAGAACTCTGTTATGCTTTGCTGACGGCTGGTGTTTATGTTGTCGTGATAAACCTTGATGTAGGGCTCCATAGTCTGCAACAGCTGGGTAGTGAAGATTTCATACCTGTTTGCGTCAGGGTCGTCGGAAAGGAGGAGCTTGACTTTCTCGATACACTCGATGGCACCCCTAACATTACTATGGGATAAGCGGCGTTCTTCTTGGGATGACGCACCACCTGCCTCTTCACTGACGTCATCATCATCTACCATCTCGTCGGTAGTCACATCAGGATCCCTTATCACCTCCAGGATGTCGTCGTTGGTGGTCTCGGAGAAGCCTGCAGCTGTAACACTCTGCGCAGCTTCTCTGGCAAGGTCCACTGCTACTGTAACAGTCTGAACCTCACCAGTCACAGATTGACTCTGCCTTACGCCCGGAATGCCTTGCAACACATGTCTCCATGCGTGACGAACAGTTGCTACAGACAGCTGATCCCATGCCTCCACCAAGAAGTCCACAGCTTTCTTGATGTTAAATATTCTCCAGAATTGTTTGAAAAGTATTTTTTGCTCTGCCAACTGTTGATCCTCGTCTTCTTCGCTCTTGCTATCGGTGGTGGTGTCACTCAGGTTACGCAACTCTTCCCTGGTGTTGGTGTAGTCGTTCAGGAGCTGGAATTTTTTTGTTGAGAATGCAGCTTTTACATTGCAGATTAACTCTTGGTCCATGTGCTGTAATAAAGACGTAGTGTTGGGAGGAAGGAAGACCACTTTTACGTTGGGGTGACGATCTAACAGTAGGGGCGAGTGTCCTGGTGCGTTGTCCAGCAGCAACAAAATCTTGAATGGCACATTCTGTTGCTCACAGAATTTCTTTACATCGGGAATGAAACAGTCATCAAACCAGGAGAGGGACAGTGTAGAGAACATCCACGCCTTACGTGCGGTCAGCCAGTGGACATTTAGCTTGGTCATGTCCATGTTCTTGTAGGCGTGCGGCTTGCGGGCTGTGTGGATCACCGATAACTTGAGCTTACAGGTACCGGAGGCATTGGTGGTAAACAGGACGGTGATGCGCTCCTTCTGCATCTTCCGGCCCAGAATCTTGCTGGCATTCTTCACAACGAAAGTCTTGGAAGGTAGCTTTTTCCAAAAATGACCAGATTCGTCCATGTTAAACACCTGGTCGTCGGTGTACTGTTCCTCCATAATCTCACGTAAAAACGGAGGAAATTCCCTAGCCGCAGCACGGTCAGCACTGGCTTCTTCACCACCAATGTTTATATTGGTGATCTTGTTCCGCATCTTAAACCTCTGTAACCACCCAGAGGAAGCATTAAAGGGTTTGGGCTATGTAATTCCCATCTTTCGTGACACTGCAGCATACAGTTCACGTGCGTACTCCTTAACAGAGCGCGTGTCGACCGCCATGTTCCGTCGCGCCTGACGCACCAAGTAGCTCACAAGTAATTTTTCTGTCTTGAGAAGCACCTGGTTGTGAAAATACTTGATCATAGAAGCACCTGTAGACTTTGTGATCTTCATGTGCTCCTTTATCTTGGCTGCATCCTTCTTTATCGTCCGGATCGTAGATTCGTTCACACCATGCTGGCGCGCCAAATCAACCTGTCTTGTTCCTTTCTCTAACTCTTGGATGATCTTGTACTTCACCTCGTAGCTTAAGGAACGTCGTGTCTTCTTGGGCTTAGGGCGGCTGGGTCCAGGCAAGGAAAGGTTTCTCTCTGCGGGTGGTGGTGGTCCGGTGGAAGCCATTTTACAGAACAATGGATGCACGATTACACGGTGTGGCCTGGAGGGATGAAACTGCCGCGGCTAGGTCAAGCGTCGTCTTTCCTCCCTCCCTCCCCCGGGTGGACACGTCATATTACCTTAAACCAATTACAGCTAGCAGCGGAGGGAGGTAGGGATGCATGGCCAATCACAGTCCGATACATCATATGACGTCAGTGATAACGCAACAGAGACATGCACTGCGCAACCTTACCGCGCGGCTTGGCCAGGCGGAGGCAGAGGAGGGCGGAGGACGGAGGAGGCGGGAGCAGGCGGGTGGGGCGAATCTAAAAATAGCGTTGAGCCGGACACTCTCCGCGTAAAGGGATACACGCACCGCGGAATATGAGCTTATATTTTCTAAGTCAATATTCTTTTCTTTACTTCATTTCTTCTTTCATATCTATTTTTGTATTTTCTGAATTTCATGTCATTAATTTCTCTCAATTATATCCATGGTTTAGTTATACCTGTACCTGTATTCTATACCATGGATCATGGGAAAACCATGTCATTCGAACTATAACACTTATTGTACTTACCACGGTAGCCTGCCACCACCAAGACTTTCTTAGAATATAACATATCTCAATGAACTGTTAGGTAGTGTGCTAGTGAGCTTCTAGGCACATGAGTTACAATAGTTATTTTCTGAGAACCAACAGGTAGAAGGAATAAGTGGTGATACTCGTAGTTTACTAATTCAATATTTATTAACATGAGTGAACAAGACGTTAATTAAGTACACTCAGACCAGACTGGACCACTTAGGTCTTACTTTACCATTCATAAAATAGATCTTCAATTACTGATTACATCATTAAACAACTGTTGTATTATTTCTTTGACAAATAAGATGGTTATTTTACACGCTCAGATAGGACTGGACCCGTAGGTCCGTCCTACTTTTACAAGTAGTAAAATAAATCTTCAGTTCTTGGTTAGAACATTAAACAATGATTATATTATTTCATTGTCAATACAGACGGTTCTATGACACACTTGACAAAATCCCAAATTAACTTATTTACTGGTATAGTACTATCAATATTTATGGGTTCACTACTCAACATAGGATAACTATACTTCTGTTAATTATCCCTAATCATATACAACAATAACACTTTGGCCCATATAACTGTAAGGAGGGCCCCAGGGTGTAACACTGGTGTCACCACAACAAACGAAGAGCGTTGTTAGGGTCGCTTGGAGTCCGGCACACGGTGAGGGAGTTCGGGCATAGTTCCCAGGGTACGGACTCGCACAATTTAATCGTGCCCAATTAACGACATCCTGCAAAGCAGCCAGCTGGTGTACAGCTGCAGTTCTTTGATCCTGCAGCCTCACTGGGTGCATAATTTCACTGTTACAACATGAACACTGATATTCACAAAATTCACTTAGTTAAACTGACTTAATCTGGCGGGCATGGGAACATACACATACTCGAGATAATGATGGACCAGCGTCAGAGATGCGACGCTACTCCTTGGGCACGAATTTATATACGACTTTCTGGCATGGGTAACGCACAAGCCTGAGTTGCCAGTTAACTCCTTTATTTTCATGACATAATTATAATCTTACCAGTCTTTATTCTTAGGAAAGCGGTAGAATTTTAAATGTCTGTGGCTTTTCTTGTCCTTCCCACAAACAACACAACCATGACAACCACGCGGAGCCATTTCCTGTTACTTTGGTTTTGTCACACTGAACAAATCTTGAATTTCCAGCCAGATGACGTCATATAACAAAACAGTCTTTATGCAGACGACATTCACGCAACGGTGGCGCTATCTATCGGTGACCGACCCAACTACTAAGTGTCCAGTGAGTAATTTGATGCTATTTTTTGGCGGCACACAGCTGTATGGGGTGTCGAGCTTCCTTACTCTACCTTCCCAAATATCTTTTTGTTGTCTGAAAATTTGACAATGTGGCTCTATATATTTACATCTATTGGTATGTTGTTTATGTAGATAACAAACACAGTGGGTCCAAGGACTCAAAATACTAGGATATTCAGAAATAACAACCAAAATGAAAATGCTTATTTTATTAAATAATTAATCTTAAACAAAGGTAAGCAATTCCAAATACTCATCTTTGTTCAAAATTTAGGTTCAACAGGTGAAGTTTGGAATGAATTAAAGATGAGAGATATTATAAAAAAAATTATGCAGTTAATACTATCATATTAACAAAAGCAATTTATGCATATGAAAATTAACTTCAATTAATCAGTGATCTATAATTTCAATTACTGTATAGTACATACTTCTAATTGAATTTGCACTTAGAGAAGTCCATTTCTGGATGCTGCTCCATGAACCTGGAAAAAAAGTCAACTTAGAAACTTGCCCAATTTACACAAATATTTTAGCCATTACTAACACTCTAGTGCTACTGATTTAGTTGAATTATGAATGCTTGTTGCTAAATTGCTTTGACTGCTATTACTAAAATATACAAAAATCTTCATACAATAAAGTATGCACAGCATACAGTAGTACAGTATTTATCAACTTTATTCCTTTAATAAAAACATTAAATCTCTTTAAAAAAAAGAAGAGTAAGTTGTGTATCAAAATCATATTTTGGAGATGCATGGATGAGCTGCTGGAAAATGTCATATGTGAGTCATATTCAAACAGGTAATTGTCACTACATAAACAATTTATAATTATATGCTGGTGAGTATGACCAGCACTGTAAAGGAATGCCACCATAGTTTTATACTGTACCTAGATGCTCTTGCTTGACACAATTATACCTGGGTACTTAAGGTGCTGGATGTGTGGACAAAGAAGCCCCATTTTTTATATTATTGTTTTTCAGATCCCTATCTAGGTACACGTAATAGCAATGACATAAGATATACTGTACAGTATACTGTATAAGGTCATGTATGTCTTATGTCATCATTATTAAGTGTCACTAAACAGGGGCATATACTGTATATCTATATTCCTGCATAATATCCTGTTGTATGTGCCTTTCTTTAAATGATCTAAGTTGTTTCGTGGGAATATTGTCATTACGTGTAAGTTTATCCTTCATTTGGCCAAAAACAGGATTGGTGAATACAATTGGTTACGGGAAATTAGTTGTTTGATTGGGTACTCAGAAAAAGTAGCACCTGAAAAAATAAACATACAGGTATCCGTCGTTTAGTGATAATTCAGTTTAGCGATTTAAAATTTTTAACACCCTTCGTTGTTTAACAACCTGCACTCTTCGGTTTAGCAATCTTGGAATCACTGGGAAACATTTGGGCGGGAAGTAGGAAAAACTGGGATTGGTTTAGAAATAAAGAAAATATATACAGGTGTATGACCTGACATCGACCACTTGGGATCGTGCAAATTTTTCAAATTCCATATGCATTTTCAATGAACGAAACGTTTCCGTCCCGTTCGACAACGTGGCGTGGGCTGGGCCATCTCGTGGTGTACAGCATCCACGCTGTAGCGAGCTCAGTTGGTGTTTGGCCGTCGTTGAAAATGACTGGCAAGCGTAAAAGTGAGAGTTCTGGTGGTGCTCAGAAGAAAAAGAGACAGTCAATTACTTTTGAGATGAAAATGAAGATGATAATGCAATATGGAAATGGAAAAATGGTAACAACCATTTCACGCGACCTAGGCTTCTCTCACTCGACGATATCAACAATTTTGAAGGACAAGGAACGAATTCGTGAGGTAGTGAAAGGATCAGCAGCAACTATAAAGGGAACAATAATAACGAAAAAAAGACAAGGTCCTCTTCATGAGATGGAGAAATTACTTGTGATGTGGATGGAAGATCAGCTGCAAAAGCATGTACCCTTAAGCTTTCTAACCATACAAGCTAAGGCAAGAACCCTTTTCGAAAGCCTGAAAGAGCAGACAGAAGATGAGGCGACCAAAACTTCGCAGCAAGTCATGGGTGGTTCCAAATGTTTAAGAACCGCTATAGTTTGCACAGTGTAAAGGTGAGTGGAGAGGCAGCAAGTGCTGATGTGGAAGCTGCCGAAGCTTTTAAGGAGGAGCTAGATCGTGTCATAATGGAGGGAAATTATTTGCCTGAGCAAATATTTAATGTGGATGAAACTGGCTTATTCTGGAAACACATGTCAGAATGGGCATACAGTACATCCACAAAGAGGAGAAAACCATGCCAGGATTCAAGGACCGAATCACACTTCTGTTGGGGGGAGACCCAAAATGTAGCTGGTTTCAAGGTATAACCCTTCATGATAATTATATCATTCAGAGAACCCAAGGGCTTTTAAAAATGTCAGCAAGCACACACTGCCAGTGTTTTATCGCAGTAATAAGAAAGCATGGATGACCCTAGCTCTGTTTGAGGATTGGTTCCTGCATTGTTTCATTCCATGAGCCAAGGAGTATTGTCTGCTACAAGGGATTGCATTCAAGATTTAATTAATTTTAGATAATGCTCCAGGACACCGACCTCACCTGGACGACCTGCACCCTGATGTTAAGGTAGTCGACATTCCACCTAACACTACCTCTATCATCCAACCCATGGATCAAGGTGCTATTGCTGCTTTTAAAGAATACTATTTACATACGACCTTCGCTCAGGCTGTTGCTGCTACAGAAGGTGAGAAAATGCTCAGAGAGTTTTTGAAGGACTACAACATTTTGAAATGTATAAAAAACATAGCTGCAGCATGGGATGAGGTTACAGGTCAGTGCACGAATGGAATATGGAAGAAAGTCCTGAAAAGATATGTGAACAGTTTCAAAGGATTTAATGAAGATGAAACAATTTCTGAGATTAGTAACAAGATAGTGGAGTTGGGTAAACAGCTGGAGTTAGAAATTGATAATGAATATGTTGAGCAGTTGGTTGAAAGTGTAGCAGAAGAGCTGAGTAACGAGGATCTTATTGAACTGGATGCACAGAAAATTGCAGAGGAAGAAGAGACAAAATGTAGAAGAACCTGCACCCCCTAAAAAAATTTCAGTGAAACAAATGGCAGAGGCATTTGCTACTATTAATAAGGGGATGCAAATGTTTGAAGAAATGGATCAAAATGTTAAGCATTTTGCAAAAGTTAACAGAATGATCCAAGAAGCACTTGCTTGCTACAGGGAGATTTACAATGACAAGAAAAGGCAAACTGAGCAGTCTAAATTGGACATATATTT
>NW_024728893.1:0-23616 GCF_018991925.1 Homarus americanus | reverse complement strand
TGTGGCCTCCCAGGTGCACTTTGACCTCCCAGGCACACCACTGACACTACCAGGTACACACCAGCCTGCCCAGGTGCTCAGCTGTGCTCAGGTGCTCCTCCTGACACTCCCAGGTACACCTCCTGACCTCCCAGGTACACCTCCTGACACTCCCAGGTACGCTTCAACCTCTGGAAACGCCTCCGACACTCCCAGGTATACCCTCACCAACACTTCCAGGTTCACCTCTGGCTTCTCCCAAGTACACACTGTGCTTACTCCCAGAGTACCACCCCTCCTGACACTCCCATATTTTCCCCAACACTACCAAGACACCTCTGGCCTCCCAGGTACTCGCTTTGACGCTCCCAGGCCTCCTCCTGACCTCCCAGGTACACCTCTGACTCTGTAGTGCACCTCCAGACACTGCCAAGGTACACCTCAGACGCCTCCCACAGCTCAGACACTGCCAGGTGCACCTCCCAGGCACTCCCCAGGTACACCTGTGTGACATTCCCAGGTACATCTCCGACACTTGGGTACCTCTTGCTCCAGGTACAACCTCCGATATTCACAGGTACCCGTCCGATACTCCCAGGTTCGTTGACACTCTCAGGTACTCACTGACACTCCCTGGTACAGCTCTGACACTCCAGGCACACCTCTGACACTCTGGTGCACCTCTGACACTCCCAGGTACACCTCTGGCTTTCTGGTACCTCCGACACTCCCAGGTACATCTCAACATCCCAGGTACCCTCTCTGACACTCCCAGGTACACCTCTGACACTCCCAGGTACACCCCAGACACTCCCAGATACCTCTGACCTTCCCATTGCTCGTCTGACTCCCAGGTACACCTCAGAACTTGCTCCAGGTACACCCCTGACACTCCCAGGTACACCCCAGACACTCCCCAGGTACACCTCTGACACCCAGGTACACCCAGACACTCTTAGGTGCACCTCTGACACTCCCAGATACTCCTCTGACACTCCCAGGTACACCTCTGACCTCCCCGTACACCTCCTGATACTCCCAGGAACACCCCACACACTCCCTAGGTGCACCTCCTGACACTCCCAGACACTCTCAGCACTCCCAGGTACACCTCTGGCCTCCCAGGTACACCTCTGACCTTGAGTACACCCCAGACACTCCCAGATACCTCCTGACACATTCCCAGGTACTCATCCTGACACTCCCCAGTGTATGTATATTATGTATGTGCTCCATTTATGTATTATTTATTCAGCCTGCTTCAGCAGCGTGTGGCAGTATTTCCATATCCCACATGCTTAATTAATGTGCTGGCGACGTATGAAGCTGCTAATGTCTCACACTTGCCATCTCACGTCGTCCTATAGCAGTTGAAGCAAGGCCAAGCTGAGAGCGTTGCTCCCCTTTGTGTGAATATCTCTGATCCAACAAAGCCGAACCTACAAAAAACTATACAGGTGTTTGTATTTCTCTCCTGTATATTGAACTTAGTATCCAGAACCCTAACACCCAGGTACACCTCTCAGGCTTACTCCCAGGTACACCCCCAGTCACTACCAGGTACATCTGACCTCCCAGGTACACCTCCTGACACTCCATGTACACCACCTGACACTCTCAGAGCACCTCCGACACTCCCAAGTACACCTCCTGACACTCCCAGGTACACCTCCCAGCACTCCCAGGTACCACAACACTCCCAGGTACTCCTCCTGACACTCCTGGATCACCTCCCAGCCTCCCAGGTACATCCGACACTCCCAGGTACACACCTCCAACACTGCCAGGTACTCCCTTGCCCTCCCTGGTACACCCCTGATACTCCATGGTAACCTGGCCTCCCCTGGTACACCTGACACTCAGGTACACCTCTGACCTCCCAGGTACTCCTCTGACACTCCCAGGTACCTCCGACCTCCCAGGTACCTCTGACCTCCCAGGTACACCTCATACACTCCCTGGTTCCCTTGACACTCCTTGTACACCTTAGACACTCCCAGGTACACCTCTGATGCTCCCAGGTACACCTCAGACACTCCCAGGTACACCTCCGATATTCCCAGGTACCTCCGTGCTCCCAGGTACACCCGACACTCCCAGGTGCTCCACTGACACTCCTGGTACACCTGACACTCCCAGGTACCTCTGGCCTCCAGGTACACCTCCGAACATTCCCAGGTACACCTCCTGACTCCCAGGTACACCTCCGACACTCCCAGGTACACCTCTGGCCTCCCAGGTACCTGACCTCCTAGGTACCTCAGACACTCCCAGGTACACCTCAGACACTCCCAGGTACACCCAGACACTCCCAGGTACCCCAGACTCTCCCAGGTACACCCTGACACTCCCAGGTACACCTGTGACCTCCCAGGTACATCCGACACTCCCAGGTACACCTCTTGCTCCCAGGTACCTCCGATATTCCCAGGTCACCTCCGATGCTCCCAGGTACACCTTTGACACTCCCAGGTACTCACTGACACTCCTGGTCCTCTGACACTCCAGGTACCTCTGTGCTCCCAGGTACCTCTGACACTCCCAGGTACACCTCTGACACTCCCAGGTACCTCCGACCTCCCAGGTACCTCGAGCCTCCCAGGTACACCTCCTTACCTCCATGGTTTCCTTGACACTCCCATGTACCTCAGACACTCCCAGGTACTCACCCCCAGCACTCCCAGGTACTCACTGACACTTCCAGGTACACCTCGCACACTCCCAGGTACCTCTGACACTCCCAGGTACCTCTGACACTCCCAGGTAGTCCTCTGAGCACTCCAGGTACACCTCCAAACACTCCAGGTACACCTCCAGACACTGCCAGGTACACCTCTGACACTGCCAGGTACACCTCTGACCTCCCAGGTACACCTCTGACACTCAGGTGCACCTCTGACACTCCCAGGTACACCCCAGACACTCCCAGGTACACCCCAGACACTCCCAGGTACACCCCTGACCTCCCAGGTACACCTCAAACACTCCCAGGTACCTCTAACAATCCCAGGTACACCTCTGACAATCCCAGGTACACCTCTGTCTCCCAAGTACACCTCTGACCTCCCAGGTACACCTCTGCCTCCCAGTTACCTCCGCCACTCCCAGTTACACTGACTCCCAGGTACACCTCAGACACTCCCAGGTACACCCTGACATTCCAGGTCCTCCACTAACTCCCTGGTACACCCCTGACACTCTGGTACACCCCTGACACTCCCAGGTACACCTCTGACACTCCCAGGTACACCTCTGACCAGGGCCCTTCGACACTCCCAGGTACACCTCTGACATCTCCAGGTACACCTCTTACACTCCTGGTTCTCCCTTGACACTCCCAGGTACACCTCCAGCACTCCCAGGCACACCTCAGACACTCCCAGGTACATCTCTGACACTCCCAGGTACATCTCTGACACTCCCAGGTACACCTCTGACACCTCCCAGGTACCTCCTGACTCCCAGGTACACCTCAGGCACTCCCACATGCACCCTGACACCAGGTACACCCTGACACTCCCAGGTACACCTCAGACACTCCCGGCATCTCTGACATCCAGTTACAGCTGACACTCCCAGGTACCTCTGACAATCCCAGGTACACCTCTGGCTCAGGTACACCTCTGACACTCCCAAGTACCCCCAGACACTCCCAGATACACCTCATTCCCAGGAACTCATCTGACAATCCCAGGTACACCTCAGACACTCCCAGGTACTCCTCTGACACTCCCAGGCACCTCAGACACTCCCAGGTACACCTCTGACACTCCCAGGTACACCCCAGACACTCCCAGGTACCTCTGACACTCCCAGGTACACCTCTGACACTCCCAGGTACACCACTGACACCCAGGTACACCTCTGACTCCCAGGTACTCCTGACGCTCCCAGGTACTCCTCTGACACTCCCAGGTACACCTGACACTCCCAGGTACCTCTGACACTCCCAGGTACACCTCTGACACTCTCCGAGAACACTTCCGACACTCCCAGGTATGCCTCCTGACACTTCCAGGTTCACCTCTGACACTCCCAGGTACACCATGACACTCCCAGGTACACCTCTGACCTCCCTATTGCACCACTGACACTACCAGGAACACCTCTGACACTCCCAGGCTCATTGCACTCCCAGGTACTCCTGCACTCCCAGGTACACCTCCGACCCTCCCAGGTACACCTCAGACACTGCCAGGTACACCTCAGACACTCCCGTACAGCTCCAGACACTGCAGGTACACCTCTCTGTCACTCCCAGGTCACACCGACATTCCCAGGTACATCTCCGACACTCCCAGGCCCTCTGCACTCCGGTACACCTCCGATATTCACAGGTACACGTCCAGGCCTCCCAGGTACCAGTTGGCTCCCAGGTACTCCACTGACCTCCTGGTACCTCTCCTGACCTCCCAGGTACTCATCTCCCAGTGCACTCGGCCTCCCAGGTACCTCCCAGCCTCCCAGGTACACCTCTGACACTCCCAGGTACACCTCTGACACTCCTGGGCACACCTCCGGCACTGAGTACCTCTGACACTCCCAGGTACACCTCTTACACTCCTGGTTCTCCCCTGCTCCCAGGTACACCTCAGACACTCCCAGGTACCTCAGACACTCCCAGGTACATCTCTGACCTCCCAGGTACAGCTCTGACACTCCCAGGTACCTCTGACACTCCAGGTACACCTCTGACACTCCCAGGTACACCTCTGACACTCCCAAGTGCCCCCAGACCTCCCAGATACACCTCTGACATTCCCAGGTACTCATCTGACACTCCCAGGTACACCTCAGACACTCCCAGGTGCTCCTCTGACCTCCCAGGTACCTCAGACACTCCCGGTACACCTCTGACACTCCGAGGTACTCCTCCTTGCTCCCAGGCCTCTGAACTTCCAGGCCTCTCAAACCTCCCAAGTACCCCGACTCCCAGGGACACCTCTGACACTCCCACCCCAGACACTCTCAGGTATACTCTGCTCCCAGGTACTCCTCTGACACTCCAGGTACCTCAGACACTCAGGTACATCCCAGACACTCCCAGGTACACATCTGACACTCCCAGGCCTCTGACCTCCCAGGTACACCTCTGACGCTCTCACAGTCCTCCGACACTCCCAGGTACACCCCTGACCTCCCAGGTACACCTCTGACCCTCCAAGTACCTCTGACACTCCGAGTGCCAGACACTCCCAGGTACACCTCAGACACTCCCAGGTACACCCCAGACACTCCCAGGTACACCCCAGACACTCCCAGGTACACCCCTGACACTCCCAGGTACCTCAGACACTCCCAGGTACACCTCTCCACAATCCCAGGTACACCTCTCACAATCCCAGGTACCTCTGTTACTCCCAGGTACACCTCTGACACTCCCATGTATGCCTCTGACACTCCCAGTTACACCTCCGACCTCCCAGTAACACCCCGGACTCCCAGGTACACCTCCGACACTCCCAGGTACACCTCCGACACTCCCAGGTACTCACCCAGCCTCCCTGCTACACCCCTGACCTCCCTGGTACACCCCTGACACTCCCTGGTACACCCCTGACACTCCCAGGTACACCTCCCAACCTCCCAGGTCTCCTCCTGACACTCCCAGGTACACCTCCTGACACTCCCAGGTACTCCTCTGACACTCCCAGGTACACCTCTGACACTCCCAGGTACACCTCTGACCTCCCAGGTACATCTCCGACACTCCCAGGTAAACCTCTTGCCTCCCAGGTGCACCTCCGATATTCCCAGGTACACCTCGTGCTCCCAGGTACACCTTGGCCTCCCAGGTACTCACTGACACTCCTGGTCACACCTCGCTCTCAGGTACCTCTGACCTCCCAGGTACCTCTGACCTCCCAGGTACACCTCTGAGCACTCCCAGGTACACCTCCGGCACTCCCAGGTACACCTCTGACACTCCCAGGTACACCTCACCTCCCTGGTTCTCCTTGACACTCCCATGTACACCTCAGACACTCCCGGTACACCTCTGATGCTCCCAGGTACACCTCAGACCTCCCAGGTACACCCCCAGCACTCCCAGGTACTCACCCAGCACTCCTGGTACACCTGACACTCCCTGGTACACCTGACCTCCCAGGTACACCTCTGACCTCCCAGGTACACCTCTGACACTCCCTGGTTCTCCCCTGACCTCCCAGGTACACCTCGACACTCAGGTACACCTCAGACACTCCCAGGTACATCTGACACTCCCAGGTACAGCTCCTGACACTCCCAGGTACACCTCTGACTATCCAAGGTACACCTCCAGCTCTCCCAGGTACACCTCTGACACCTCCCAAGTACCCCCAGACACTCCCAGGTACACCTCCTGACATTCCAGGTACTCATCTGACCTCCCAGGTACACCTCAGACACTCCCAGGTACTCCTCTGACCTCCCAGGTACACCTCAGACACTCCCAGGTACCTCTGACCTCCGGGTACACCCCAGACACTCCCAGGTACACCTCTGACACTCCCAGGTACACTCTGACACTCCCAGTGCACCTCTGACCTCCCAAGTACCACCCAGAGACTCCCAGGGACACCTCTGACACTCCCAGGTACACCCAGACACTCCCAGGTATACCTCTGACACTCCCAGGTACTCCTCTGACCTCCCAGGTACACCTCAGACACTCCCAGGTGCATCCCAGACACTCCCAGGTACACATCTGACACTCCCAGGTACCTCCTCTGCTCCCAGGTACCTCTGACGCTCTCAGGGCACCTCCGACACTCCCAGGTACACCCCCTGCACTCCCAGGTACACCTCTCACCCTCCCGTGCACCTCTGACACTCCGAGGTACACCCCAGACACTCCCAGGTACACCTCAGACACTCCCAGGTACACCCCAGACACTCCCAGGTACACCCCAGACACTCCCAGGTACACCCCTGACACTCCCAGGTACACCTCAGACACTCCCAGGTACACCTCTCACAATCCCAGGTACACCTCTCACAATCCCAGGTACACCTCTGTTACTCCCAGGTACACCTCTGACACTCCCATGTATACCTCTGACACTCCCAGTTACACCTCCGACACTCCCAGTAACACCCCGGACTCCCAGGTACACCTCCGACACTCCCAGGTACACCTCCGACACTCCCAGGTACTCCACTGACACTCCCTGCTACACCCCTGACCTCCCTGGTACACCCCTGACACTCCCTGGTACACCCCTGACACTCCCAGGTACACCTCTGACACTCCCAGGTACTCCTCTGACCTCCCAGGTACCTCTGACACTCCCAGGTACTCCTCCGCAACTCAGGTACACCTCTGACCTCCCAGGTACACCTCTGACACTCCCAGGTACTCTCCTGGCTCTCCCAGGTACACCTCCGACACTCCCAGGTACCTCAGACACTCCAGGTACACCTCCAGACACTCCCAGGTACACCTCAGACCTCCCAGGTACACCTCCTGACCTCCCAGGTACACCTCTGGACACTCCCAGGTACACCTCCGGCCACTCCCAGGTACACCTCTTGCACTCCCAGGCACCTCCGATATTCACAGGCCTCCGATACTCCCAGGTACACCTCTGACCTCCAGGTACTCCACTGACCTCCCTGGTCATCTACAGCACTCCAGGTCCTCCACTGACACTCCCAGGTACACCTCTGACCTCCCAGGTACACCTCCCCAGCCTCCCAGGTACACCTCTGACCTCCCAGGTACCTCCCCGTGCTCCCAGGTACACCTCCGACACTGGTACACCTCTGACCTCCCAGGTACACCTCTTACACTCCTGGTTCTCCCCTGACACTCCCAGGTACACCTCCAGACACTCCCAGGTACCTCAGACACTCCCAGGTACATCTCTGACTCTCCCAGGTACAGCTCCCAGCCTCCCAGGTACACCTCTGACAATCCCAGTGCCTCTGACACTCCCAGGTACACCTCTGACACTCCCAAGTACCCCCCAGACACTCCAGATACACCTCTGACATTCCCAGGTACTCATCTGACACTCCAGGTACCTCAGACACTCCCAGGTACTCCTCTGACACTCCAGGTACACCTCCAGACACTCCCAGGTACCTCCCTGACACTCCGGTAGGCAGACACTCCCAGGTACACCTCTGGCCTCCCAGGTACACCTCTGACACTTCCAGGTACCTCTGACCTCCCCAGTACACCCCAGAGACTCCCAGGACACCTCTGACCTCCCAGGTACACCCCAGACACTCTCCAGGTATACCTCTGACACTCCCAGGTACTCCTCGACTCCCAGGTACACCTCAGACACTCCAGGTACATCCCAGACACTCCCAGGTACACATCTGACAATCCCAGGTACACCTCTGACCTCCCAGGTACACCTCTGACGCTCTCTGAACACCTCCGACACTCCCAGGTACACCCTGACACTCCCAGGTACCTCTGACCCTCCCAGTACACCTCTGACACTCCGGTACACCCCAGACACTCCAGTGCCTCAGACCTCCAGGTACACCCCAGACACTCCCAGGTACACCCCAGACACTCCAGGGGTACCCTGACCTCCCAGGTACACCTCAGACACTCCCAGGTACACCTCACAATCCAGGTGCACCTCTCTGTCCCAGGTACACCTCTGTTACTCCCAGGTACCTCTGACCTCCCATGTCATCCTCTGACCTCCAGTTACCTCCGAGCCTCCCAGTAACACCCCGGACTCCCAGGTACACCTCCGACACTCCCAGTGCACCTCCGACACTCCCAGGTACTCACTGACACTCCTGCTACACCCCTGACACTCCTGGTACACCCTGACACTCCTGGTACACCCCTGACACTCCCAGGTACACCTCTGACCTCCCAGGTGCTCCTCTGACCTCCCAGGTACACCTCTGACTCCCAGGTACTCCTCTGACCTCCCAGACACCTCTGACCTCCCAGGTACACCTCTGACCTCCCAGGTACATCTCCGACCTCCCAGGTAAACCTCTTGCACTCCCAGGTACACCTCCGATATTCCCAGGTACACCCTCCATGCTCCCAGGTACACCTTTGACACTCCCAGGTACTCCACTGACACTCCCTGGTACACCTCTGACCTCCCAGGTACCTCTGACCTCCCAGGTACACCTCGGCACTCCCAGGCACCTCTGACACTCCCAGGTACACCTCCGACCTCCAGTTACACCTCCTGACCTCCCAGGTACACCTCATGCACTCCTGGTTCTCCTTGACCTCCCATGCACTCAGACCCTCCCAGGTACCTCTGATACTCCCAGGTACACCTCAGACACTCCCAGGTACACCCCTGACACTCCCAGGTACTCACTGACCTCCTGGTACACCCTGACCTCCTGGTACACCCCTGACACTCCCAGGTACACCTCTGACACTCCCAGGTACTCCTCTGACCTCCCAGGTACCTCTGACACTCCCAGACCTCCTCTGACACTCCCAGGTACACCTCCTGACACTCCAGGTACCTCGGCCTCCCAGGTACATCTCCGACACTCCCAGGTAAACCTCTTGCACTCCCAGGTACACCTCCGACATTCCCAGGTACACCTCCGATACTCCCAGGTACACCTCTGACACTCCCAGGTACCTCCCATGACACTCCCTGGTACACCTCTGACACTCCCAGGTACACCTCTGACACTCCCAGTGCACCTCTGACCTCCCAGGTACACCTCTGACCTCCAGGTACACCTCCGACCTCCCAGGTACACCTCCTGACCTCCCAGGTACACCTCATACACTCCCAGGTTCTCCGGCCTCCCAGGTACCTCAGACCTCAGGTACACCTCTGATGCTCCCAGGTACACCTCAGACACTCCCAGGTACACCCCTGACCTCCCAGGTACTCACTGACCTCCTGGTACACCCCTGACCTCCCAGGTACACCCTGACACTCCCAGGTACACCTCTGACACTCCCAGGTACACCTCCTGTTACTCCCAGGTACTCCCTGACCTCCCAGGTACACCTCCAGACACTCCCAGGTACACCTCAGACACTCCCAGGTACATCTCTGACCTCCCAGGTACAGCTCCCAGGCCTCCAGGTACACCTCTGACACTCCAGGCACCTCTGACCTCCCAGGTACACCTCTGACACTCCCAGAGTACCCCAGACTCCCAGATACACCTCTGACATTCCCAGGTACTCCTCTGACACTCCCAGGTACACCTCAGACCTCCCAGGTACTCCTCTGACCTCCCAGGTACACCTCAGACCTCCCAGGTACACCTCTGACCTCCGGTGACACCCCAGACACTCAGGTACACCTCTGACACTCCAGGTGCACCTCTGACACTCCCAGGTACACCTCTGACCTCCCAAGTACACCCAGACACTCCCAGGACCTCCCAGGCCTCCCAGGTACACCCCAGACACTCCTCAGGTACCCTCTGACACTCCCAGGTACTCCTCTGACCTCAGGTGCACCTCAGACCCTCCCAGGTACATCCCAGACACTCCCAGTGCACATCTGACACTCCCAGGTACACCTCTGACACTCCCAGGTACACCTCTGACGCTCTCCACAGACACCCCTCCGACACTCCCAGGTACACCCCTGACCTCCCAGGTACACCTCTGACACTCCCAAGTACCTCCTGACCTCCCAGGTACACCCAGACCTCCCAGGTACACCTCAGACATCCCAGGTACACCCAGACACTCCCAGGTACACCCAGACACTCCCAGGTACACCCCTGACCTCCCAGGTACCTCAGACCTCCCAGGTCACCTCCTCACAATCCAGGTCACACCTCTCCTGATCCCAGGTACACCTCTGTTACTCCCAGGTCACCTCTGACACTCCCATGTATACCTCTGACACTCCCAGTTACACCTCCGACACTCCCAGTAACTTCCGGACTCCCAGGTACCTCAGAGCCTCCCAGGTACACCTCCGACACTCCCAGACCTCCACTGGCCTCCTGCTACACCCTGGCCCCTCCCTGGTACACCCTGACACTCCTGGTACACCCCTGACCTCCGGTACACCTCTGACACTCCCAGGTACTCTGACCTCCCAGGTTCACCTCCTGACCTCCCAGGTACTCCTCTGACACTCCCAGGTACACCTCTGACACTCCCAGGTGCACCTCTGACCTCCCAGGTACATCCTCCGACACTCCCAGGTGAACCTCTTGCACTCCCAGGTACACCTCCGATATTCCCAGGTACACTTCCGATACTCAGGTACCTTGACCTCCCAGGTATCCACTGACACTCCTGGTACACCTGACCTCCCAGGTACACCTCTGACCTCCCAGGTACACCTCTGACCTCCCAGGTGCACCTCTGACACTCCCAGGTACACCTCGGCCTCCCAGGTACCTCTGACACTCCCAGGTACACCTCATACACTCCCTGGTTCTCCCTTGACACTCCCATGTACACCTCAGACACTCCCAGGTACACCTCTGATCTCCCAGGTACACCTCAGACACTCCCAGGTACACCTGACCTCCCAGGTACTCCACTGACCTCCCAGTTACCCCTGAGCCTCCCTGGTACACCCCTGACACTCCCAGGTACACCTCTGACCTCCCAGGTACTCACTGACACTCCTGGTACACCTCCGACACTCCCAGGTACACCTCTGACTCTTCCAGGTACACCCTGACCTCCCAGGTACACCTCAGACACTCCCCGGTACACCCCTGACACTGCCAGGTACCCCTGGCACTCCCAGGTACACCTGACCTCCCAGGTACACCCCCAGACCTCCCAGATACACCTCTGACCTCCCAGGTACTCCTCTGACACTCCCAGGTACACCTCAGACACTCCCAGGTACACCCCAGACACTCCCAGGTACACCTCGACACTCCCAGGTACACCCCTGACCCTCCCAGGTACACCTCAGACACTCCCAGGTACACCTCAGACACTCCCAGGTACACCCAGACACTCCCAGGTACACCCCAGACACTCCCAGGTACACCTCCGACCTCCCAGGTACACCTGTGACACTCCCAGGTACATCGACACTCCCAGGTACACCTCTTGCACTCCCAGGTACACCTCCGATATTCCCAGGTACACCTCCGATACTCCCAGGTACACCTCTGACATTCCCAGTGCTCCACTGACCTCCCTGGTACACCTCTGACACTCCCAGGTACACCTCTCACAATCCCAGGTACACCTCTGACAATCCCAGGTACACCTCTGTTACTCCCAGGTACACCTCTGACCTCCCATGTATATCTGACACTCCCAGTTACCTCCGACCTCCCAGTTACACCCCAGACTCCCAGGTACACCTCCGACACTCCCAGGTACCTCCACCTCCCAGGTACTCCACTGACCTCCCTGCTACACCTGACCTCCCTGGTACACCCCTGACCTCCCTGGTACACCCCTCACCTCCCAGGTACACCTCTGACACTCCCAGGTACTCCTCTGACCTCCCAGGTACACCTGACACTCCCAGGTACTCCTCTGACACTCCCAGGTCCTCTGACACTCCCAGGTACACCTGTGACCTCCAGGTACATCTCCGACACTCCCAGGTGCACCTCTTGCACTCCAGTACACCTCCGATATTCCCAGGTACACCTCCGATACTCCCAGGTACACCTTTGACACTCCCAGGTACTCCACTGAACTCCCTGGTACACCTCTGACACTCCCAGGTACACCTCTGACACTCCCAGGTACACCTCTGACCTCCAGGTACACCTCCTGACCTCCCAGGTACACCTCCGACACTCCAGGTACCTCTGACACTCCCAGGTACACCTCATACACTCCTGGTCTCCTTGACACTCCCAGGTACACCTCAGACACTCCCAGGTACCTCTGATACTCCCAGGTACACCTCAGACACTCCCAGGTACACCCCTGACACTCCCAGGTACTCACTGACCTCCTGGTACACCCCTGACCTCCCTGGTACACCCTGACATCCCAGGTCACACCTCTGCACTCCCAGGTACTCCTCTGACCTCCCTGGTACACCTCCGACACTCCCAGGTACACCTCTGACTCTTCAGGTACACCCCTGACCTCCCAGGTACACCTCAGACACTCCCCGGTACACCCTGACACTGCCAGGTACACCCTGACACTCCCAGGTACACCTCTGACACTCCCAGGTACACCCCAGACACTCCCAGATACACCTCTGACCTCCCAGGTACTCCTCTGACACTCCCAGGTACACCTCAGACACTCCCAGGTACACCCCAGACACTCCCAGGTACACCTCTGTTACTCCCAGGTACACCTCTGACACTCCCAGGTACACCTCTGACACTCCCAGTTACACCTCCGCCACTCCCAGTTACACCCCTGACTCCCAGGTACACCTCCGACACTCCCAGGTACACCTCCGACACTCCCAGGTACTCCACACACCTCCTTTCACCCCTGATACTCCATGTACACCTCTGACCTCCCAGGTACACCCTCAGACACTCCCATGTACACCCCTGACCTCCCAGGTAATCACTGACCTCCCTGGTACCCCTGACACTCCCTGGTACACCTGACACTCTCAGGTACACCTCTGACACTCCCAGGTACTCAGTACACCGCCCCAGACTCTGCCAGGTACACCGCTGACACTCCATGCCTCAGACACTTCCAGGTACACCTTAGACCTCCCAGGTACACCTCTGATACTCCCAGGTACACCTCTGACACTTCAGGTACACCCTCAGACACTCCCAGGTACACACCTCACACTCCCAGGTACATCTGGCCCCTCCCAGGTACTCCTCTGACACTCGCTGGTACTTCTCTGACACTCCCAGGTACACCTCAGACACTCCCAGGTACACCTCTCACACTCCCAGGTACACCTCAGACACTCCCAGGTACACCTCTGATACTCCCAGGTACATCTCTGACACTCCCAGGTACACCTCCAATACTCCCAGGCACACCTCCGATACTCCCAGGTACACCTCTAACACTCAAAGTTACTCCTCTGACACTCCCAGGTACCTTCAGACACTCCCAGTACACCTCTGACACTCCCAGGTACACCTCTGACACTCCCAGGTACACCTCTGACGCTCCCAGTGCACCTCGGCCTCCCAGGTACACCTCAGACACTCCCAGGTACACCTCTGATACTCCCAGGTACATCTCTAACAATCCCAGTTACTCTCTGACACTCCCAGGTACTCCACCGACACTCCCTGGTACACCCTGACACTCCCTGGTACACCCCTGACACTCTCAGGTACACCTCTGACACTCCCAGGTACACCTCTGATACCAGGTACATCTCTAACACTCACAGTTACTCCTCTGACACTCAGGTACACCTCAGACACTCCCAGGTACACCTCCGACACTCCCAGGTACACCCCTGACACTCCCAGGTCCTCCTCTGACCTCCCTGGTACATCCCTGACACTCACGGGCACCTCTGACCTCCCAGGTACTCCACTGACCCCTCCCAGGTACTCACTGACACTTCCAGGTACACCTCATACGCTCCCAGGTACACCTCTGACACTCCCAGGTACACCTCTGACACTCCCAGGTACTCCTCTGACACTCCCAGGTACACCTCAAACACTCCAAGGTACACCTCAGACACTGCCAGGTACACCTCTGACACTGCCAGGTACACCGCTGACACTCCATGTACACCTCAGACACTTCCAGGTACACCTTAGACCTCCCAGGTACACCTCTGATACTCCCAGGTGCACCTCTGACACTCCCAGGTACACTCTGACCTCCCAGGTACACCTCCTGACACTCCCAGGTACACCTCAGACACTCCCAGGTACACCTCTGATACTCCCAGGTACATCTCTAACAATCCAGGTTACTCCTCTGACAGCCTCCCAGGTACTCCCACAGACACTCCCTGGTACACCCTGACACTCCCTGGTACACTGACCTCTCAGGTACACCTCCTGACCTCCCAGGTACACCTCTGATCTCCCAGGTACATCTAACACTCACAGTTACTCCTCTGACACTCCCAGGTACACCTCAGACACTCCAGGTACACCTCCGACACTCCCAGGTACACCCTGACCTCCCAGGTCCACTCCTCTGACACTCCTGGTACATCCCTGACACTCCAGGTACCTCTGACACTCCCAGGCCTCCACTGACCTCCCAGGTACTCACTGACACTTCCAGGTACACCTCATATGCTCCCAGTGCACCTCTGACACTCCCAGGTACACCTCCGACACTCCCAGGTACTCCTCTGACCTCCCAGGTACACCTCAAACCTCCAAGGTACACCAGACACTGCCAGGTACACCTCTGACACTGCCAGTACACCTCTGACACTCCCAGGTACACCCTGACACTCAGGTACACCTCTGACCTCCCAGGTACTCCTCCTGACACTCCCAGGTACACCTCTGACACTCCCAGGTACTCCTCTGACCTCCCAGGTACACCTCTGACACTCCCAGGTACACCTCTGACACTCAGGTACATCTCCGACACTCCCAGGTAAACCTCTTGCACTCCCAGGTACACCTCCGATATTCCCAGGTACACCTCCGTACTCCAGGTACACCTTTGACCTCCCAGGTACTCCACTGACCTCCTGGTACACCTCCTGACCTCCCAGGTACACCTCTGACACTCCGGTACCCTCTGACACTCCCAGGTACACCTCTGACACTCCCAGGTACACCTCCGACACTCCCAGGTACACCTCTGACACTCCAAGGTACACCTCATACACTCCCTGGTTCTCCCTTGACACTCCCATGTACACCTCAGACACTCCCAGGTACACCTCTGATACTCCCAGGTACACCTCAGACACTCCCAGGTACACCCCTGACACTCCCAGGTACTCCACTGACACTCCCTGGTACACCCCTGACACTCCCTGGTACACCCCTGACACTCCCAGGTACACCTCTGACACTCCCAGGTACTCCACTGACACTCCTGGTACACCTCCGACACTCCCAGGTACACCTCTGACTCTTCCAGGTACACCCTGACACTCCCAGGTACACCTCAGACACTCCCAGGTACACCCTGACACTCCCAGGTACACCCTGACACTCCCAGGTACACCTCTGACACTCCCGTGCACCCCAGACCTCCCAGGATACACCTCTGACACCTCCCAGGTACTCCTCTGACACTCCCAGGTACACCCCTCAGACACTCCCAGGTACACCCCAGACACTCCCAGGTACACCTCTGGCCTCCCAGGTACACCCCTGACACTCCCAGGTACACCTCAGACACTCCCAGGTACACCTCAGACACTCCCAGGTACACCCCAGACACTCCCAGGTACACCCCAGACACTCCCAGGTACACCCCTGACACTCCCAGGTACACCTGTGACACTCCCAGGTACATCTCCGACACTCCCAGGTACACCTCTTGCACTCCCAGGTACACCTCCGATATTCCCAGGTACACCTCCGATACTCCCAGGAACACCTTTGACACTCCCAGGTGCTCACTGACCTCCCTGGTACACCTCTGACACTCCCAGGTACTCCACTGACCTCCCAGGTACACCCCTCTGACACTCCCAGGTACACCCCAGACACTCCCAGATACACCTCTGACCTCCCAGGTACTCCTCTGACCTCCCAGGTACCTCAGACACTCCCAGGTACCACCCAGACACTCCCAGATTGCCTCTGTTACTCCAGGTACACCTCTGACACTCCCAGGTACACCTCTGACACTCCCAGTTACACCTCCGCCCTCCCAGGTACACCCTGACTCCCAGGTACACCTCCGACACTCTCAGGTACACCTCCGACATTCCCAGGTACTCCACTGACCTCCGTGCTACACCCCTGATACTCCATGTACACCTCTGACACTCCCAGGTACACCTCAGACACTCCCATGTACACCCCTGACACTCCCAGGTAATCCACTGACACTCCTTGGTACACCCCTGACACTCCTGGAACACCCTGACACTCTCAGGTACACCTCTGACATCCCCGACTCCAGTACACCGCTGACTCTGCCAGGTACACCGCTGACATCATGTGCACCTCAGACACTTCAGGTACACACCAGACACTCCCAGGTACACCTCTGATACTCCCAGGTACACCTCTGACACTTCCAGGTACCTCAGACACTCCCCAGTGCCACACCTCACACTCCCAGGTACATCTCTGACCTCCCAGGTACTCCTCTGACACTCTGCTGGCACTTCTCTGACACTCCGCACACCTCAGACACCCCAGGTACACCTCTCACACTCCCAGGCACACCTCAGACACTCCCCAGGCACACCCTGATACCCCAGGCACATCTCTGACACCCCAGGTACACCTCTCCAATACCCCAGGCACACCTCCGATACTCCCAGGTACACCTCTAACACTCCAAGCCACTCCTGACACCCCAGGTACACCTCCAGACACTCCCCACACCTCTGACACTCCCAGGTACACCCTGACACTCCCAGGTACACCTCTGACACTCCCAGGTACACCTCTCTGACACTCCCAGGCACACTGGACACTCCAGGCACACTCTTGATACTCCCAGGCACATCTCTAACAATCACAGTTACCTCTGACACCCCCAGGTATCCACTTGACACTCTGCACCCCCTGACACTCTGGCACACCTCTGACACTCTCAGGCACACCTATGACACCTCCCAGGTACACCTCTGATACCCCAGGTACATCTCTAACACTCCCAGTTACACCTCTGACACTCCCCAGTACACCCCAGACACTCCACAGGCACACCTCCGACACTCCCAGGCACACCCCTGACACTCCCAGGTCCCCCTCTGACACTCCCTGGTACATCCCTGACACTCCCAGGTACACCTCTGACACTCAGGCACTAACTCTAATCTCAGGCACCTCACTGACACTCCAGGCACACCTACACGCCCCAGGCACACCTTACACCCATACACCTCTGACACTCCCAGGCACACCTCTGACACTCGGCACACCTCAAACACCCAGGCTACACCTCAGACACTGCCACGGCACACCTGACACCGCCAGGTACACCTCTGACACTCGCACACCTCACACCCCAGGTACACCTCTGACACTCCAGGTACACCCCAGACACCCAGTACACCCCAGACACTCCAGGTACACCCCTGACACCCCAGGCACACCTCAGACACTCCCAGGTACACCTCTAACAATCCCAGGCACACCTCTGACAATCCCAGGCACACCCTGTTACCCCAAGTACACCTCTGACACTCCCAGGTACACCTCCATCTGTGCCACACCCCCTGACTCCCAGGCACACTGCACACCCCACCCCTGACACCCCAGGTACCCACTGAACCCTGGTACACCCTGACACCCCTGGTACACCCCTGACACTCGCACACCTCTGACACTCCCAGGCACACCTCTGACACCCTGTGCACCTCCGACACCCAGGCACACCTCTGACACTCCCAGGCACACCTCCTTACACTCCCTGGTTCTCCCTGACACTCCCCAGGCACACCTCAGACACTCCCCAGCACACCTCAGACACTCCCAGGCACACTCAGACACTGTGCACACTGACACCCCAGGCACACCTCTGTTACTCCCAGGCACACCTCTGACACTCCCGTGCCACCTCTGACACTCCCAGTTACACCCCCACAGCCCCTGACTCCCAGGCACACCTCCGACACTCCCAGGCACACCTCCGACACTCCCAGGTATCCACTGACACCTGTGCCACACCCTGATACCCCATGCACACCTCTGACACTCCCAGGAACACTCCACACTCCCATGTACACCCCTGACACTCCCAGGTAATCCACTGACACCCCCTGGCACCCCTGACACCCTGGTACACCCCTGACACAGGCACCTCTGACACTCCGTACCCAGCACACCGCTGACACTGCCAGGCACACCGCTGACACCCATGCACCAGACACTTCCAGGCACACTTAGACACTCCCAGGCACACCTCTGATACCCCAGGCACACCCTGACACTTCCAGGTACACCACTCCCCAGGCACACCCCATACACTTCCAGGTACACCTTGCACTACCCCAGGCACACCTCTGATACTCCCAGGCACTCTGACACTTCCAGGCACATCTCTGACACTCCAGGTATACCTCTCGACACCCCAGGCACTGACACCCCAGGCACACCTTTACACTCCCAGGTACACCTCTGACACTCCCAGGCACACCGCTGACACTCTCAGAACACCTCCGACACTCCCAGGCATACCTCTGACACTTCCAGGTTCACCTCTGACACTCCCAGGTACACCAATGACACTCGGTACACCTCTGACATCCCATGTACACCACTGACACTACCAGGAACACCTCTGACACTCCGGTACCCTTTGAGCCCCAGGTACTCCCTGACACTCCCAGGTACACCTCTGACCCTGCCAGGCACACCCCAGACACTGCCAGGCACACCCCAGACACCCCAGGCACAGACACTCCCCAGGCACACCCCTGACACTCCCAGTACACCTGCGACATTCCCAGGCACATCTCCACACTCCCAGGTCCACCTCTTGCACTCCAGGTACACTCTGATATTCACAGGCACACGTCCGATACTCCCAGGTACAAATTCTGACATCCCCAGGTACTCCACTGACACTCCCTGGTACACCTCTGACACCCCAGGCACCACACTGACACCCCTGGCACCCCTGACACCAGGCACACCCTGACACCCCAGGCACACCTCTGACACTCAGGCACACCCTGACACTCCCCAGGTACACCTCCGACACCCAGCACACCTCCTGACACCAGGCACACCTCTTACACTCCCCTGGTTCTCCTGACACCCCAGGCACACCTCACACTGCACACCCCAGACATTCCCAGGCACATCTCTGACACTCCCCAGGCACAGCCTGACACCCCAGGCACACCTCTGACACTCCCAGGCACACCTCTGACACTCCCAGGCACACCTCTGACACCCCCAGGCACCCCCAGACACTCCCCAGATACACCTCTGACATTCCCAGGTACTCATCTGACACTCCCAGGCACACCCCAGACACTCCCAGGCACCTCTGACACTCCCAGGTACACCTCAGACACCCCAGGCACACCTCTGACACCCCGAGGCACACCCCAGACACTCCAGGCACACTCTGACACCCCAGGCACACCTCTGACACCCAGGCACACCCTGACACCCAGCACACCCCAGACACTCCCAGGACACCTCTGACACCCCAGGTACACCCCAGACACTCCCAGGCATACCTCTGACACTCGCAGGTACCTCTGACACCCCAGGTACACCTCAGACACTCCCAGGTACATCCCAGACACCCCAGGCACACATCTGACAACTGGTACACCTCTGACACTCCCAGGTACACCTCTGACGCTCTCACGAACACCTCCGACACTCCCAGGTACACCCCTGACACTCCCAGGCACACCTCTGACCCTCCCAAGCACACCTCTGACATTCCGGAGGCACACCCCAGACACCCCAGGCACACCTCAGACACCCCAGGCACACCCCAGACACTCTCGGTACACCCAGACACTCCCCAGGCACACCCCTGACACTCCTAGGTACACCTCAGACACTCCCAGGCACACCTCTCACAATCCCAGGGTACACCTCTCACAATCCCAGGCACCTCTGTTACCCAGGCACACCTGTGCCACTCCCATGTATACCTCTGACACTCCCAGTTACACCTCCGACACTCCCAGTAACACCCCTGACCCCAGGCACACCTCCGACACCCCAGGTACACCTCCGACACTCCGCACCCACTGACACTCCCCTGCCACACCCCTGACACCCTGGTACACCCCTGACACTCCCTGGTACACCCCTGACACCCAGGTCACACCCCAACACCCCAGGTACCCTCTGACACTCCCAGGCACACCCTGACACTCCCAGGTACTCCCTCTGACACTCCCAGGTACACCTCTGACACTCCCAGGTACACCTCTGACACTCCCAGGTACATCTCCGACACTCCCAGGTAAACCTCTTGCACTCCCAGGTACACCTCCGATATTCCCAGGTACACCTCCGATACTCCCAGGTACACCTTGACACCCCAGGTACTCCACTGACCCCTGGCACACCCCGACACTCCCAGGTACACCTCTGACACCCCAGGCACACCTCTGACACTCCCAGGTACACCTCTGACCCCCAGGCACACCTCCGACACCCCAGGTACACCTCGACACTCCCAGGTACACCCCATACACTCCCTGGTTCTCCCTGACACCCCATGTACACCTCAGACACCCCAGGCACACCTCTGATACCCCAGGCACACCTCAGACACTCCCAGGCACACCCCTGACACCCCAGGTACTCCACTGACACTCCCTGGTACACCCCTGACACTCCCTGGTACACCCCTGACACTCCCAGGTACACTCTGACACTCCCAGGTACTCCACTGACACTCCCTGGAACACCTGACACTCCCATGTACACCTCTGACTCTTCCAGGTACACCCCTGACACCCCAGGTACACCTCAGACACTCCCCGGTACACCCCTACACTGCCAGGTACCCCCTGACACTCCCAGGCACACCCTGACACCCCAGGCACACCCCAGACACTCCCAGATACACCTCTGACACTCCCAGGTACTCCTCTGACACTCCCCAGGTACACCCTCAGACACCCCAGGCACACCCCAGACACCCCAGGTACACCTCTGACACTCCGCACACCCTGACACTCCCAGGCACCTCAGACACTCCCAGGTACACCCTCAGACACTCCCAGGTACACCCCAGACACCCTAGGTACACCCCAGACACTCCCAGGTACACCCCTGACACCCCAGGTACACCTGTGACACTCGGTACATCTCCGACACTCCCAGGTACACCCTGCACTCCCAGGTACACCTGATATTCCCAGGTACACCTCCGATACTCCCAGGTGTATTGATGGGTTGTCAGACCACAGCTCACACCCTGACACCGCCAGGTACACCCTGACACTCTGGTAAGTACACTCTGACACCTATACGTCCTGACACCTGACACACCCCCACACCCAGGCACCTCTGACACCTAAGGCACACTCAGACACCAGGCACACCCCAAACACTCCCCAGGTTAATTCTCTGACTCCCAGGTACACCCCTGACACTTGGTGGCACACCCCAGACACCCCAGGCACACCTCTGCACACTCAGGCACACCCCAGACACTCCCAGCACACCCCAGACACTCCCAGGCACACTCCCCACACTCCCCAGGCACACCTGTGACACTTCCAGGCACATTCTGACACCAGGCACACCTCTTGCACTCCTGGTGGCACACCTCCGATATTCCCAGGTACACTCTCCGATACCCCCAGGTATACTCTTGACACTCCCCAGGCACTCCACTGACACCTCTGCACACCCTCTGACACCCCAGGCACACCTCTCACAACCCAGGCACACCTCTGACAATCCCAGGCACACCTCTGTTCACTCACAGGTACACCCCCTCAGACACTCCCCTGGTGGGCACTCCCTCTGACACCCCAGGCACACCCCCACACACCTGTGCACACCTTGACACCCCAGGCACACCTCACATACTCCCCAGGCACACCTCCTGACACTTCCAGACACACCTCTGACACTCCCAGGCACACCAATGATACCACCAGGCACACCCCTGACACCTCTGCACACTCTCTGATACTCCCAGGCACACCTCCGATACTCCCAGGTACACCTTAGACATCCCTGTCTACATCTGATACTCTAGATACACCTCCTGACACTCCCAGGTACACCTCTGACACTCCCAGGTACACCTCCGATAATTCCAGGCACACCTCCGATACCCCAGACACACCTCAGACACTCCTGGTTCACCTCTGATACTTCTGCAGAGATACATCCTCTGACACTCCCAGGCACACCACCTGATACCATCAGGTACACTCCTGACACCCCAGGCACACCTCTGACACACACCCAGTACACCTCTGATACTCCAGAACACCTCACACTGCCAGGCACACATCTGACACTCCTGGGTACACTCTGACACCTGTTACACCCTGACACTTCCAGGCACACCTCTGACACTCCCAGGTACAATTTGACACTCCCAGGCCACCAATGATACTAACAGGCATCACCTCTGACACTTGGGCCACCTCTGACACTCCCAGGTACACCTCTGGACACTCTGGGGAACACTCTCTGAGACTGCGGTGTGTGCCAGGCCTCTGACATCTCCAGGTACACCCCTGACACTTCCAGGCACACTGCTGACACTTGGTGTACACCCTGACATCCCAGGTACACTTCTACACACCCAGGGACACCTTTGACACTCCCTGGCACCTCCGATACTACTAGGTACACCTCAGACTCCTGGTTCACCTCTGATTTCCAGATACCTCTGACACTCCCGGGTTCACCAATGATACTACCAGGTACACTCTTGACACTCCAGGCACAATTCTGACACTTGGTATACCTCTGACACTCTCAGGAACACCTCTGACACTTGCGGGTACAATCTTGACACTCCAGGTACAACTCTTACACTTCCAGGTACACCCCTGACACTTCCAGGCACACCACTGACACTCCCCTGGCACACCCTGACACTCCCCAGGCACACCACAATGACACGCCCAGGCACACCTCTGACACACACACACCCCACACTCCCCAGGCACACTCTGACACTCCCAGGCACACCTCTGACACTGCAAGGAACACCTCTGACACCTC
>NW_024728892.1:0-9657 GCF_018991925.1 Homarus americanus | reverse complement strand
TAACTCGCTCGTTTGCTGGTGCAGACAACACTTGGGGTGGTTGGACGGAGGTGATAACGGCAGCAACTATCTCTGCCGCCGGCAGATTCAACCCAGCCGCCATACCGTCAGTATCTAGCTACCCTGCTGTCCGTCAAATTCTAGCTGTGATCTCATCATAGGTCCTGGACTCGTGGGCTGTGTTCCCAGACCTTCACCTATCAACTGCCAACTCTCTGGTCATCTACCACTACCGCATACCACGACCATCAGTTCATCACATTCCGTCGGTGCCCCGGTGTTCTCCTGCCTTTTCAAGACGTTGCTGAGTGTGGAGCGAAGTGGACGCTTCCTGCCCTGAGTGTGCATCACCGCGTTCCAGAACCTTCCCCCAGGGCCACTGCCGTAGGAAATATTTGTTCATTGTTTGATTCCATTAATTGCTGACTCCCCTTTATTGTTCGATTCTATCAATTGTTGACTCCATTTAATTGTTTGATTCAATTAATTGCTGACTCCCATTATTTGTTTGATTCCTTTAATTGCTTGCTTCCATTAATTGTTTGACTCCCGTAATTATTTGATGTTTGTTGAGTGGTGTCAGAGTTTTGTGTTATATTTTTATAGTAAAGAGATGCCAATCTCTAACGGTTGTTTGTTATTCCTCGGAAAACCATGGTCCCTGACTTTCCTTTATTAAGATCCTGATTAGCCTGGTAAGGGAGTATAAGAAAGGCCCCTGGTCGAGTATAACAAAGTCCTCTGATCGAGTATAACAAAATTCCCCTGATTGATTATAACAAAGTCCCCTAATCAAGTAGAGCAAAGTCCCCTCATCGAGTATAACACATCCCCTGATCGAGTATAACAAAGTCCACTGGTCGAGTATAACAAAGCCCCTGATCGAGTATAAAAAAGTCCCCTTCTCGAGTATAACAAAGTCCCCAGATCGAGCATAACAAAGGCCTCTCATCTAGTATAACAAAGTCCATTGGTCAAGTATAAAAAAGTCCCCTGGTTGAGTATAAGACCCCTTTCTGATCGAGTATATAACAGCAAGTCCTCTGTCGAGTAGTAGTGTTTAATGACTGGGAGAGGAAGTCCGACTATATAACAAAGTCCCCTGATTGAGTATAACAAAGTCCCCTGATCGAGTATAACAAAGTCCTCTGGTTGAGTATAACAAAGTCCCCTAATCGAATATAACATATCCCCTGATCGAGTATAACAAAATTCCCCTGATCGAGTATGACAAAGTCCCCTTTTTAATTTTGAAAAAGTCCCCTGGTTGAGTATAACAAAGTTCCCTGATCGAGTATAAAAAAGTCCCCTGGTCGAGTATAATAAAGCCCCCTCATCGAGTAAAACAAAGGCCCCTAATCGAGTATAACAAAGTCCCCTAATCGAGTATAACAAAGTCCCCTGGTCGAGTATAGCAAAGTCCTCTGGTCGAGTAAAACAAAGCCACCTCATCGAGTAAGACAAAGTCCCCTGATCGATTATAACAAAGTCCCCTGATCGAGTATAAAAAAGCCCCCTAGACGAGTTTAACAAAGTCCCCTAATCGAGTAGAACAAATCCCCTGCTCGAGTATAACAAAGTCTCCAGGCCCAGTATAACAAAGTCCCCAGATTGAGCATAACAAAGTCCACTGATCGATTATAACAAAGTCCACTGGTCGACTATAGCAAAGTCCCCTGGTCGAGTATAACAAAGCCCCGTCATCGAGTATAACAAAGGCCCCTAATCGAGTATAACAAAGTCCTCTGATCGAGTATAACAAAGTCACCTGAACGAGTATAACAAAGTCACCTGATCGAGTATAACAAAGTCCCCAGGTGGAGTATAACAAAGTCCCATCATCGAGTATAACAAAGGCCCCTCATCGAGTATAACAAAGTACATTGGTCAAGTATAAAAAAGTTCCCTGGTCGAGTATAACAAAGTCCCCTAATCGAGTATAACAAAGTCCCCTGGTCGAATATAGCAAAGTCCCCTGGTCGAGTATAACAAAGCCCCATCATCGAGTATAACAAAGGCCCCTAATCGAGTATAACAAAGTCCAATGATCGAGTATAACAAAGGTCCCTGGTCGAGGATAGCAAAGTCCGCTGATCGAGTATAAAAAAGCCTCCTGATCCAGTATAACAAAGTCCCCTAATCGAGTATAACAAAGTCCCCTGGTCGAGTATAGCAAAGTCCCCTGATCGAGGTTAACAAAGCCTCCTGATCTAATATAACAAAGGCCCTGATCGAGTATAACAAAGCCCCCTGCTCGAGTATAAAAAAGTCCCCTGATCGAGTCCAAAAAAGGCCTCTAATCGAGTATAACAAAGTCCCTTGATCGAGTATAATAAAGGCCCCTGACCGAGTATAACAAAGGCCCCTCATCGAGTATAAGAAAGTCCCCTGATCGAGTATATCAAAGTCCCATTATCGAGTAAAACAAAGTCTTCTAATCGAGTATAAAAAAGTCCCCTGGTCGAGTATAACAAAGTGCCCCGATCTAGTGTAACAAAAGTCCCCTAATCGAGTACAACAAAGTCTCCTAATCGAGAATAAAAATGTCCCCTGGTCCAGCGTAACAATGTCCCTGATCGAGTATAAAAAAGTCCCCTGGCCCAGTATAACAAAGTCCCTAGATCGAGCATACCAAAGTCCCCTGATCGATTATAACAAAGTCCCCCGGTCGATTATAGCAAAGGGCCCTGATCGAGTAAGACAAAGTCCCCTGATCGAGTATAACAAAGTCACCTGTTCGAGTCTAAGAAAGTCCCCTTATCGAGTAAAACAAAGTCCCCTATTCGAGTATAACAAAGGCCCCTGGTCGAGTATAACAAAGTCTCCCTGATCGAGTATAACAAAAGTCCCCAAATCGAGTATATAACAAAGTCCCTTAATTCCGAGAACTGCACAACCCCGGTGAAGTGTAAATAATGATCCCTTGATCAAGTATAAAAAGTCCCTGGCCTTAGAGCAAAGTCCTGACTTGTTAGCGCCAAGTCCCCTTGACTTTATTATAACAAAGTCCCCTGCCGAGTATATAGCAAAGGCCCCGATCGAGTAAGACAAAGTCCCCTGGATCGTAGTATAACAAAGTCCCCTGATCCTAGCACAAAGCCCTGAATGAGTATAACAAAGTCCTTAAAGTTTAGTATAACAAAGTCCCCTGATCGAGTATAACATATCCCCTGATCGAGTATAACAAAGTCCCTGGTGGAGTATAACAAAGTCCCCTGGTCGAGTATAACAAAGTTTTCTAATCGAGGATAACAAAGGCCCCTGGCCGAGTATAACAAAGTCCTCTGATCAAGTATAACAAAGTCCTCTGATCGAGGATAACAAAGTCCCCTAATCAAGTATAACAAAGTACCCTCATCGCGTATAACATATCCCCTGATCGAGTATAACAAAGTCCACTGGTCGAGTATAACAAAGTCCCCTCATCGAGTATAACAAAGGCCCCTCATCGATTATAGCAAAGTCCATTGTTCAAATATAGGAACGTCCACTGATCGAGTATGACAAAGTCCCCTGATCAAGCATAAAAGAGTACCCTGGTCGAGTATAACAAAGTCCCTGATCGAGTATAACAAAGTCCCCTGGTCGAGTATAGCAAAGTCCCGTGGTCGAGTATAACAAAGCCCCCTCATCGAGTATAACAAAGGCCCCTAATCGAGTATAACAAAGTCCCCTGATTGAGTATAACAAAGTCCTCTGGTTGAGTATAACAAAGTCACCCTGATCGAGTATAACATATCCCCTGTTCGAGTATAAAAAAGTCTTCTGGTCGAGTATAAAAAAGTCCCCTGGTCGAGTATAACAAAGTCCCCTAATCGAATAAAACAAAGTCCTCTGGTCGAGTATAAAAAAGTCCCCTGATCGAATATAACAAAGTCCCCTGCTCGAGTATAAGAAAGTCCCCTGATCGAGTATAAGAAAGGCCCCTTATCGAGTATAACAAAGTCCGTTGGTCAAGTATAAAAAGTCCCCTGGTCCAGTATAACAAAGTCCCCTGATCGAGTATAACATATCCCTTGATCGAGTATAACAACATCTCCTGGCCCAGTTTAACAAAGACCCTAGATCGAGCATAACAGAGTCCCCTAATCGATTATAACAAATTCTCCTGGTCGAGTATAACAAAGGGCCCTGATCGAGTAAGACAATGTCCCCTGATCGAGCATAAAAAAGTCCCCTGATCCTAGTATAACAAAGCCCCCTGGACGAGTATAACATATCCCCTGATCGAGTATAACAAAGTCCTCTGGTCGAGTATAAAAAAGTCCCCTGATCGAGTATAACAAAGTCTCCTGCTCGAGTATAACAAAGTCCCCTGATCGAGTATAACAAAGTCCCCTGGTCGAGTATAGCAAGTCCCCTCATCAAGTATAACAAAGCCTATTGATCGAGTATAACAAAGTCCCCTAATCGAGTATAACAAAGTCCCCTGGTCGACTATAACAAAGTCCCTGATCGAGTATAACAAAGGCCCCTCATCGAGTATAGTAAAGTCCATTGGTCAAATATAGAAAAGTCCACTGATCGAGTATAACAAAGTCCCCTGATCGAGTATAACAAAGTCCCCTGATCAAGTATGAAAAAGTCCCCTGGTAGAGCAAAACAAAGCCCCCTCATCGAGTATAACAAAGGCCCCTAATCGAGTATAACAAAGTCCATTGGTCAGGTATAAAAAAGTCCCCTGCTCGAGTCTAACATTAAGTCCCCTTATTGAATATAACAAAGTCCCCTGATCGAGTATAACAAAGTCCCCTGTTCCAGTATAACGCAGTCCCCTGATCGAGTATAACATATCCCCTAATCGAGAATAACAAAGTCTCCTGGCCCAGTATAACAAACTCCCCAGATCGAGCATAACAAAGTCCCCTGACCGAGTATAACAAATGCCTCTGTTCGAGTATAACAAAGTCCTCTGGTCGAGAATAACAAAGTCCCCTGATCCTAGTATAACAAAGCCCCCTGGACGAGTATAACAAAGTCCCTGATCGAGTATATCAAAGTCCCTTGATCGAGTATAGCAAAGTCCCCTGGTCGAGTATAACAAAGTTTTCTAATCGAGTATAGCAAAGGCCCCTCGTCGAGTATAACAAAGTCTTCTGATCGAGTATAACAAAGTCCCCTGATCGAGTATAACAAAGTCCCCTAATCAAGTATAACAAAGTCCCCTGATCGAGTATAACATATCCCCTGATCGAGTATAACATATCCCCTGATCGAGTATAGCAAAGTCCTCTGCTCGAGTATAACAAAGTCCCATGATCGAGTATAACAAAGTCTCCTGGTCGATAATAACAAAGTCCCCAGATCGAGTATAACAAAAGCCCCTCATCGAGTATAGTAAAGTCCATTGGTCAAATATAGGAAAGTCCACTGATCGAGTATGACAAACTCCCCTGATTAATTATAAAAAAGTCCCCTGGTCGAGTATAACAAAGTCCCCTGATCGAGTATAACAAAGTCCCCGGGTCGAGTATAACAAAGCCCTCTCATCGAGTATAACAAAGGGCCCTAATCGAGTATAACAAAGTCCCCTAATTGAGTATAACAAAGTCCCCTGATGGAGTATAACAAAGTCCCCTGCTCGAGTATAATAAAGTCGCCAGATCGAGTACAACAAAAGCCTATCATCGAGTATAACAAAGTCCATTGGTCAAGTATAAAAAAGTCCCCTGATCGAGTATAAGAAAGACCCCTGATCGAGTATAACAAAGTCCCCTGGTCGAGTATAGCAAAGTCCCCTGATCGAGAATAACAAAGCCTCCAGATCGAGTATAACAAAGTCCCCTGGTCGAGTTTAACACAGCCCCCTTCTCGAGTATAACAAAGGCCCCTGCTCGAGTATAACAAAGTCCCCTGGTCGAGAATAACAAATCCGCCTAATCGAGTATAACAAAGTTCCCTGGTCGAGTATAACAAAGTCCCCTGTTCGAGTCTAACAAAGTCCCCTTATCTAGTATAACAAATTCCCCTTATCGAGTATAACAAAGTCCCTTTAACGAGTATAACAAAAGTCCCTTGATCGAGTATAACAAAGTACCCTGGTCGAGTATAACAAAGTTTTCTTATCGAGTATAACAAAGGCCCCTGGTCGAGTATAACAAAGTCCTCTAATCGAGTATAACAAAATTCCCCTGATCGAGTATAACAAAGTCCCCTAATCAAGTAGAGCAAAGTCCCCTCATCGAGTATAACACATCCCCTGATCGAGTATAACAAAGTCCACTGGTCGAGTATAACAAAGTCCCTGATCGAGTATAAAAAAGTCCCCTTCTCGAGTATAACAAAGTCCCCAGACCGAGTATAACAAAGGCCTCTCATCTAGTATAACAAAGTCCATTGGTCAAGTATAAAAAAGTCCCCTGGTTGAGTATAACAAAGACCCCTGATCGAGTATAACAAAGTCCCCTGGTCGAGTATAGCAAAGTCCCCTGATCGAGGATAACAAAGTCCCCAGATCGAGCATAACACAGTCCCCTGATTGAGTATAACAAAGTCCCCTGATCGAGTATAACAAATTCCTCTGGTTGAGTATAACAAAGTCCCCTGATCGAATATAACATATCCCCTGATCGAGTATAACAAAATTCCCCTGATCGAGTATGACAAAGTCCCCTGTTTAATTTTGAAAAAGTCCCCTGGTTGAGTATAACAAAGTTCGCTGATCAAGTATAAAAAAGACCCCTGGTCGAATATAACAAAGCCCCCTCATCGAGTAAAACAACGGCCCCTAATCGAGAATAACAAGTCCAGTGATCGAGTATAACATATCCCCTGATCGAGTATAACAAAGTCCTCTGGTTGAGTATAACAAAGTCCCCTGATCGAATATAACATATCCCCTGATCGAGTATAACAAAATTCCCCTGATCGAGTATAACAAAGTCCCCTTTTTAATGTTGAAAAAGTCCCCTGGTTGAGTATAACAAAGTTCCCTGATCGAGTATAAAAAAGTCCCCTGATCGAATATAACAAAGCCCCCTCATCGAGTAAAACAAAGGCCCCTAATCGAGTATAACAAAGTCCAGTGATCGAGTATAACATGTCCCCTCATCGAGTATAACAAAGTCCTCTGGTCGAGTATAAAAAAGTCCCCTGATCGACTATAACAAAGGTCACTCATTGAGTATAACAAAGTCCATTGATCAAGTATAACAAAGGCCTCTCATCTAGTATAACAAAGTCCATTGGTCAGGTAGAGAAAAGTCCCCTGGTCGAGTATAGCAAGTCCCCTGATCGAATATAACAAAGTCCCCTGGTCGAGTATAGCAAAGTCCCCTAATCAAGTATAGCAAAGTCCCCTCATCAAGTATAACATATCCCCTGATCGAGTATAACAAAGTCCTCTGGTCGAGTATACCAAAGTCCCCTGATCCAGTATAAAAAAGTCCCCTGGTCGAGTATAACAAAGTCCCCTGATCGAGGATAACAAAAGCCCCTCATCGTGTATAACAAAGTCCCCTGATTGAGTATAACAAACTCCCCTGATCGAGTATAACAAAGTCCTCTGGTTGAGTATAACAAAGTCCCCTGATCGAATATAACATATCCCCTGATCGAGTATAACAAAATTCCCCTGATCGAGTATGACAAAGTCCCCTGTTTAATTTTGAAAATGTCCCCTGGTTGAGTATAACAAAGTTCCCTGATCGATTATAAAAAGTCCCCTGGTTGAGTATAACAAAGCCCCCTCATCGAGTAAAACAAAGGCCCCTAATCGAGTATAACAAAGTTCACTGATCGAGTATAACATATCCCCTAATCGAGTATAACAAAGTCCTCTGGTCAAGTATAAAATAGTCCCCTGATCGAGTATAACAAAGGTCCCTCATTGAGTATAACAATGTCCATTGATCAAGTATAAAAAAGTCCCCTGGTCGAGTATAACAAAGTCCTCTGATCGGGTAAAACAAAGTCCTCTGGTTCGAGTATAAAATAGTCCCCTGATCGAGAGTAACAAAGTCCCCTTCTCGAGTATAACAAAGTCCCCAGATCGAGTATAACAAAGGCCTCTCATCTAGTATTACAAAGTCCATTGGTCAAGTATAAAAAAGTCCCCTGGTTGAGTATAACAAAGACCCCTGATCGAGTATAGCAAAGTCCCATGGTGGTGTATAGCAAAGTCCCCTGATCGAGGATAACAAAGTCCCCAGATCGAGCATAACAAAGTCCCCTGATTAAGTATAACAAAGTCCCCTGATCGAGTATAACAAAGTCCTCTGGTTGAGTATAACAAAGTCCCCTGATCGAGTATAACAAAAATCCCCTGATCGAGTATAACAACGTCTCGTGGCCCAGTTTAACAAAGTCCCCAGCTCGAGCATAACAAAGTCCCCTAATCGATTATAACAAAGTCCCCTGGTCGAGTATAACAAAGGACCCTGATCGAGTAAGACAAAGTCCCCTGAATCGAGTATAACAGAGTCCCTGGTGGAGTATAACAAAGTCCCCTGGTCGTGTATAACAAAGTTTTCTAATCGAGTATAACAAAGGCTCCTGGTCGAGTATAACAAAGTCCTCTGATCAAGTATAACAAAGTCCTTTGATCGAGTATAAAAAAGTCCCCTTCTCGAGTATAACAAAGTCACCTAATCGAGTATAACAAAGTCCCCTGATCGAGTATAACATATCCCCTGATCGAGTATAACAAAGTTCTCTGGTCGAGTATAACAAAGTCCATGATCGAGTATAACAATGTCCCCTGGTCGAGTATAGCAAAGTCCATTGGTCAAGTATAGGAAAGTTCACTGATCGAGTATGACAAACTCCCCTGATTAAGTATAAAAAAGTCCCCTGGTCGAGTATAACAATGTCCCCTGATCGAGTATAACAAAGTCCCCTGGTCGAGTATAACAAAGGCCCCTATTCGAGTATAACAAAGTCTCTTGATTTAGTATAACTAAGTCCCCTGATCGAGTATAACAAAGTACTCTGGTTGAGTATAACAAAGTCCCCTGATCGTGTATAACATATCCCCTAATCGAGTATAACAAAGTCCTCTGGTCGAGGATAAAAAAGTCCCTTGATCGCGTATAACAAAGTCCCCTGGTCGTGTATAACAAAGTCCCCTGATCGAGTATAACAAAGTCCCCTGATCCTAGTATAACAAAGCCCACTGGACGAGTATAAGAAAGACACCTGAACCGAGTATATCAAAGTCCTCTGATCGAGTATAACATATCCCCTGATCGAGTATAACAAAGTCCCTGGTCGAGTATAACAAAGTCCCCTGGTCGAGTATAACAAAGTTTTCTAATCGAGTATAACAAAGGCCCCTGGTCGAGTATAACAAAGTTTTCTAATCGAGTATATCAAAGGCCCCTGGTCGGGTATAACAAAGTCCTCTGATCAAATATAACAAAGTCCTTTGATCGAGTATAACAAAGTCCCCTAATCAAGTATAACAAAGTCCCCTGGTCGAGTATAACAAAGGGCCCTGATCGAGTAAGAAAAAGTCCATTGATCGAGTATAACAAAGTCCCCTGATCCTAGTATAACAAAGCCCACTGGACGAGTATAACAAAGACACCAGAACCGAGTATAACAAAGTCCCCTGATCGAGTATAACAAAGTCCCTGGTGGAGTATAACAAAGTCCCCTGGTCGAGTATAACAAAGTTTTCTAATCGAGTATAACAAAGGCCCCTGGTCGAGCATAACA
>NW_024728891.1:0-62329 GCF_018991925.1 Homarus americanus | reverse complement strand
TAGGTGCCCGGGTCTCTCACACCCTCCCCATTTCATGGCACTGAAAGGGTGCCCGGCCTCACACCCGATTCTGACACTGAAGGAGTGCCCGGCCCCAACCCCGGGTCATAGTACTGAAGGGGTGCCTGGCCCTCACACCCGGTCATGGTGCTGAGGTGCCTCACCACCCCGGGTCATGTCACTGAAAGGGTGCCCGGCCCTCACACCCGGGTCATGTCACTGAAGGGGTGCCCAGCCCTCACACCCCGGGTCATGGCACTAAAGGCGTGCCCGGCCTCACAAACCGGCTCATGCGCACTGAAGAGGTGCCCGGCCTCACACCCGGGTCATGGCACTGAAGCGGTGCCGGCCGTCACACCCCGGGCCATGATGGTGGAGGTGTCCGCCTGACACCCCAGTTCTGACACTGAAGGGGTGTCCGTCCTCACACCCCGGTTCATAGCCCTGTAGGGTGCCCGGCCCCAAACACCCTGCTTCCATGGCACAGGCCTCACACCCCGGGTCATGTCACTGAAGGGTGGCCAGCCCTCACACCCCGGGCCATGGTGCTGGAGGGGTGTCAGCCCTCACACCCGGGCCATGGTGCTGAAGGGTGCCTGGCCCAAAGATACCGGGTCATGGAGCTGAAGGTGCCCGGCCATCACACCCCGGTCATGGACCCTAGGGTTCCCGGCCCTCACACCCCGGGTCATGGTGCTGATGGGGTGCCCGGCCCTCACACCCTGATTCTTGCACTGAAATGGAGCCCGCCCCACACCCTGGGTCATGGTGCTGAAGGTGTGCCCAGCCCTCACACCCCGAATCATTTCACTGAAGGTGCCTGACCCTCACACTCCAGGTCATGTAAGGGGTGCCCGGCCTCACACCCTGGTCATGGTGCTGGAGGGTGCCCTGCCTCACACCCCGGGTCATGTCACTGAGAGAGGGTGCCCTGGTCCCTCACACCCAGGTCACGTCACTGAAGGGGTGCCTAGCCATAATCCATGTCATGGCACTGAAGGGGTGCCTGCCCTCACACCCCGGGTCATGGTGCTGAAGGGGTCCCTGGCCTTACAACCCAGGTCATGTGAAGTGTGCCCAGCCCTCACACCCCGGGTCATGTCACTGAAGGGTGTACGGCCATGACACCCCGGGTCATGGACCCAAGGGTTCCTGGCCCTCACACCCCGGGTCATGGAGTGCTGATGGGGTGCCCGGCCCTCACACCCCGATTCTGGCACTGAAATCGAGCCTGCCCCTAACACCCTGGGTCATGGTGCTGAAGGTGTGCCCAGCCCTCACACCAATCATTTCACTGAAGGGGTGCCTGACCACACCCCAGGTCAGCAGCCCGGCCTCACACTGTTCCATGGCACTGAAAGGGTGCCTGACCTCACACCCCAGGTCATGTAAAGGTGCCCTGCAATCACACCCCGGGTCATAGCACTAAAGGGTCCCTGGACCTCATACCCAGGGTCATGGTGCTGGAGGGGTGCCCGCCTCACACCCTGGTCAATGTCACGAAAGGGTGCCAGCCCTCACACCTGGTCATGTCACTGAAGGTGCCTGACCATACCCCGGGTCATGGTGCTGGAGGGTGCCTGCCTCACACCCCGGGTCATGTCACTGAAGGTGCCTGGCCCTCACACCTGGTCATGTCACTGAAGGTGCCAACCCTCACACCCCGGGTCATGGCAATGAAGGGTGCCTGGCCTCCACACCCCGGGTCATGTCACTGAAAGGGTGCCTGGTCCTCACACCCTGGGTCATGTCACTGAAGGGGTGCCCGACCCCTCACCCCGGGTCATGGTGTTGAAGGGTGCCCGGCCCTCACACCCCGGGTCATTTACTGAAAGGTGCCCGGCCCTCACACCCCGGTCATGTCACTGAAGGTGCCCATCCTCCCACCCCGGGTCATGGCACTGAAGGGGTGCCTGGCCTCACACCCGGGTCATGTCACTGAACGGGTGCCCGGCCGTCACACCCCATGGTCATGTCACTGAAAGGGTGTCCGGCTCACATCCCGGGCCATGGTGCTCGATGGGTGCCCGCACTCACACCACGGGTCATGGTGCTGAAGTGCGCCCGCCTCACCCGGATTCATGGCATTGAAAGGGTGCCCGGCCCTCACACCCCAGTTCGCAGCACTGTGGGGTGCCCGGCCTCACACCCCATTTCATGGCACTGAAAGGGTGCCCGGCCCTCACCCCGATTCGTGACACTGAAGGAGTGCCCGCCCTCACACCCCGGGCATAGTACTGAAGGGGTGCCCGGCCCTCACACCCCGGGTCATGGTGCTGAGGGGTGCCCGCCCTCACACCCCGGGTCATGTTACTGAAAGGGTGCCCGCCCTCACACCCCGGGTCATGTCACTGAAGGTGCCCAGGCCCTCACACCCTGGGTCATGGCACTGCTGTGCCTGGCCTCTCACAACCCGGCTCATGGCACTGAAGAGGTGCCCGGCCCCCACACCTCGGGTCATGGCACTGGCAGCCCGGCCGTCACACCCCGGCCATGGTGCTGGAGGGTGTCCGGCCCTGACACCCCGGTTCTGACACTGAAGGGTGTCCGTCCACACCCCGGTTCATAGCTCTCAGTGCCCGGCCTCACACCCCCGTTTCATGGTACTAAAGGCGTGCCCGGCCCTCACAACCCGGCCTGATGGCACTGAAGGGGTGCCTGGCCCTCACACCTCAGGTCATGGCACTGAAGCAGTGCGCCGGCCTCACACCCCGGGCCATGGTGCTGGAGGGGTGCCTGGCCCTCACCCCGGTTCATGGAACTGGAGGGTGCCAGGCCTCACACACCGGTCATGGTGCTGAAGGGGCACGGCTCACACCCCTGGTCATGGCACTGATGCGGTGCCTCAGCCACCCCGGGTCATGGGGCTGAAGGGGTGCCCAGCCCTCACTCCCCGGTCAGGCACTGAAGGAGTGACCAGCCTCACACACCGGGTCATGGCATTGAAGTGGTGCCTGCCCTCACACCCCGGGTCATGTCACTGAAAGGGTGCCCGGCCTCACCCCCGGGTGATAGCACTGAAGGTGCCCGGCCCCACACCCGGGTCATGGTGCTGGAGGTGCCCGGTGCTCACACACCGATTCATGGTACTGAAACGAGCCCGGCCCTCACACCCCAGGTCATGGCACTGAAAGGTGCCTGGCCCTCACACCCCGGGTCATGTGAAGGTGCCTGGCCTCACACCCCGGTTCATAGCTCTGTAGGGTGCCCGCCCTCACACCCTCAGCCATGGTACTAAAGGCGTGCCTGCCCTCACACAACCCGCCTCATGGCACTGAAGGGTGCCTGGCCTCACACCTCAGGTCATGCACTGAAGCGGTGCCCGGCCGTCACACCCCGGCCATGGTGCTGGAGGGGTGTCCGCCCTGACACCCCGGTCCTGACACTGAAGGGTGCCCGTCCCTTCCACCCCGGGCCATGGTGCTGGAGGGATGCCTGCCCTCACACCCCGGGCCATGGTGCTGAGGGGTGCCCGGCCCAAACATACCGGGTCATGGAGCTGAAGGTGCCCGGCCATCACACCCCGAATCATGGCACTGAAAGGGTGCCTGGCCTCACACCACGGGCCATGGTGCTGAGGGTGCCCGGCCCTCACACCCGGTAATGTCAACAAAGGGTGCCCGGCCCTCACACCCCTGATCTTGACACTGAAGGAGTGCCCGGCCCTCACACCCCGGGTCATAGTACTAGAGGGTGCCTGGCCCTCACACCCCGGGTCATGGTGCTGGAGGTGCCTGGCCCTCACACCCCTGGGTCATGTCACTGAAAGGGTGCCCGGCCCTCACACCCCGGGTCATGTCACTTAAGGGTGCCCAGCCCTCACACCCCGGGTCATGGCACTAGCGTGCCAGCCCTCACAACCCGGCTCATGGCACTGAAGAGGTGCCTGGCCCTCACACCTCGGGTCATGGCACTGAAGCGGTGCCCGGCCGTCACACCCCGGGCCATTGCTGGAGGGTGTCCGGCCCTGACACCCCGGTTCTACACTGAAGGGTGTCCGTCCTCACACCCCGGTTCATAGTTCTCTAGGTGCCCGCCCTCACACCCCTGTTTCATGGTACTAAAGGCGTGCCCGGCCCTCACACCCCGGGTCATGTCACTGAAGGGGTGCCCAGCCTCACACCCCGGGTCATGGCACAAAGGCGTGCCCGGGCCCTCACAACCCGGCTCATGGCACTGAAGAGGTGCCCGGCTCACACCTCGGGTCATGGCACTGAAGGGTGCCCGGCCGTCACACCCGGCCATGATGGGAGGGTGTCCGGCCCTGACACCCCGGTTCTGACACTGAAGGGGTGTCCGTCCTCACACCCCTGCATAGCTCTGTAGGTGCCCGGCCCTCACACCCCTGTTTCATGGGACTAAAGGCGTGCCTGGCCCTCACAACCCGGCTCATGGCACTGAAGGGGTGCCCGGCCCTCACACCTCAGGTCATGGCACTGAAGCGGTGCCCGCCGCCACCCCGGGCCATGGTGTGGGGTGTCCGGCCCGACAGTCCGAACTGAGGTGCCCGCCCTTACACCCCTGGCCATGGTGCTGGAGGGGTGCCTGGCCCCACCCCGGGCCATGGTGTTGAGGGTGCCCGGCCCAAACATACCGGGTCATGGAGCTGAAGGGGTGCCCGTCACACCCCGGTCATGGACCCAAGGGTTCCCACCTCCACCCCGGGTCATGGTGCTGATGGGGTGCCCGGCCCTCACACCCCGATTCTGGCACTGAAATCGAGCCCGGCTCTAACACCCTGGGTCATGGTGCTGAAGGTGTGCCCAGCCCTCACCCCTGAATCATTTCACTGAAGGGGTGCCTGACCTCACACCCCAGGTCATGGGGTGCCTGGCCCTCACACCCCGGGTCACTGGTGCTGGAGGGTGCCCTGCCCTCACACCCCGGGTCATGTCACTGAGAGGGTGCCTGTCCTCACACCCCGGGTCACGTCACTGAAGGGGTGCCCAGCCATCAATCCATGTCATGGCACTGAAGGGTGCCTGGCCCCCACCCCGGGTCATGGTGCTGATGGGGTCCCCGGCCCTTACAACCCAGGTCATGTAAAGGGTGCCCGGCCCTCACACCCCGGGCGTCACTGGGGGTGCACGGCCATGACACCCCGGGTCATGGACCTAAAGGGGTTCCTGGCCTCACACCCTGGGTCATGGTGCTGAGGGGTGCCCGGCCCTCACACCCCGATTCTTGGCACTGAAATCGAGCCCGCCCTAACACCCTGGGTCATGGTGCTGAAGGTGTGCCCAGCCCTCACACCCCAATTATTTCACTGAAGGGGTGCCTGACCACACCCCAGGTCATGTAAAGGTGCCCGGCCTCACACCCCTGTTTCATGGCACTGAAAGGGTGCCCGACCCTTACACCCCAGGTCATGTAAAGGGGTGCCCGCAATCACACCCCGGGTCATAGCACTAAAGGGGTGCCTGACCATACCCAGGGTCATGGTGCTGGAGGGGTGCCCGGCCTTCACACCCCGGTCATGTCACTGGAAGGGTGCCCGGCCTCACACCCCGGGTCATGTCACTAAGGGGTGCCCGACCTCATACCCCGGTCATGGTGCTGGAGGGGTGCCTGGCCCTCACACCCGGGTCATGTCACTGAAAAGGTGCCCGGCCCTCACACCCCGGTCATGTCACTGAAGGTGCCAACCCTCACACCCCGGGTCATGGCAATGAAGGGGTGCCCGGCCTTCACACCCGGGTCATGTCACTGAAAGGGTGCCTGGCTCACACCCGGGTCATGTCACTGAAGGGTGCCCACCCTCATACCCCGGGTCATGGTGTTGAGGGTGCCCCCCACACCCGGGTCATTTTACTGGAAAAGGTGCCCGCCCTCACACCCCGGTCATGTCACTGAAGGTGCCCATCCCCACCCCGGGTCATGGCACTGAAGTGCCTGGCCCTCACACCTGGTCATGTCACTGAACGGGTGCCCGGCCGTCACACCCCAGGTCATGTCACTGGAAAGGGTGTCCGGCCCTCACATCCCGGGCCATGGTGCTCGATGGGTGCCCGGCACTTACACCACGGGTCATGGTGCTGAAGGGGGCCCCTCACACCCGGATTCATGGCATTGAGAGCGTGCCCGGCCTCACACCCCTGCAGCACTGTAGGTGCCTGGCCTCACACCCCATTTCATGGCACTGAAAGGGTGCCCGGCCCTCACACCCCGATTCGTGACACTGAAGCAGTGCCCGGCCCTCACACCCGGGTCATTGTAACTGAAGGGGTGCCCGGCCTCACACCCCCGGTCATGTGCTGGAGGGGTGCCCGGCCTCGCACCCCGGGTCATGTTACTGAAAGGGTGCCCGCCTCACACCCTGGGTCATGTCACTGAAGGGGTGCCCAGCCTCACACCCCGGGTCATGGCACTAAAGGCGTGCCCGCCTCACAACCTGCCTATGGCACTGAAGACCGGCCCTCACACCTCGGGTCAAGTGGTGCCCGGCCGTCACACCCCGGGCCATGGTGCTGAGGGTGTCCGGCCCTGACACCCCGGTTCTGACACTGAAGGTGTCCGCCCTCACACCCCGGTTCAGCTCTGTAGGGTGCCCGGCCCTCACACCCCGTTTCCATGGTACTAAAGGCATGCCCGGCCTCACACCCCGGTCATGTCACTGAAGGGTGCCCAGCCCTCACACCCCGGGTCATGGCACTAAAGGCGTGCCCGGCCTCACAACCCGGCTCATGGCACTGAAGAGGTGCCCGGCCCTCACACCTCGGGTCATGGCACTGAAGGTGCCCGGCCGTCACACCCCGGCCATGGTGCTGAGGGGTGTCCGCCCTTGACACCGTTTCTGACACTGAAGGGGTGTCCGTCCTCACACCCCGGTTCATAGCTCTAGGTGCCCGGCCCTCACACCCCGTTTCATGGTACTAAAGGCGTGCCCGCCTCACAACCCGGCTCATGGCACTGAAGGGGTGCCCGGCCCTCACACCGTCATGGCACTGAAGCGGTGCCCGGCCGTCACACCCCGGGCCATGGTGCTGGAGGGTGTCCGCCCCTCACACCCCGGGCCATGGTGCTGGAGGGTGCCCGCCCAAACATACGGGTCATGGAGCTGAAGGTGCCCGGCCATCACACCCCGGGTCATGGACCCAAGGGGTTCCCGCCCACACCCCGGTCATGGTGCTGATACGGTGCCCGGCTCACACCCCTGATTCATGGCACTGAAATCGAGCCCGGCCTCACACCCCGGGTCATGGTGCTGGAGGGGCCCTGCCTCACACCCCGGCATGTCACTAGAGGGTGCCTGGTCCTCACACCCCGGTCACGCCCAGAAGGCCCAGCCACAATCCACGTCATGGCACTGAAGGGGTGCCTGGCCCTCACACCCCGGGTCATGGTGCTGAAGGGGCCTCCGCCCCACAACCCAGGTCATGTAAAGGTGCCCGGCCCTCACACCCCGGGTCATGTCACTGAGGGGTGCACGGCCATGACACCCCGGTCATGGACCTACAGGGGTTCCCGGCCCTCACGCCCCGGGTAATGGTGCTGATGGGGTGCCCGGCCTCACACCCCGATTCTTGGCACTGAAATCGAGCCCAGCCCTAACATCCTGGGCCATGGTGCTGGAGGGGTGTCCGGCCCTGACACCCCGGTTCTTGACACTGAAGGGGTGTCCGTCCCTCACACCCCGGTTCATAGCTTGTAGGGTGCCCGCCCTCACCACCCTCGCTTCATGGTACCAAACGTGCCTGCCCCTACCCCGGTCATGTCACTGAAGGGGTGCCCAGCCCCACCCCGGTCATGGCACTAAAGGCGTGCCCGGCCTCACAACCCGGCTCCTGGCACTGAAGAGGTGCCCGCCCTCACACCTCGGGTCATGGCACTGAAGCGGTGCCCGGCCGTCACACCCAGGGCCATGGTGCTGGAGGGGTGTCCGGCCCTGTGCTGAAGGTGTGCCCAGCCCTCACACCCCAATCATTTTCTCACTGAAGGTGCCTGGACCTCACACCCCAGGTGTCATGGGGTGCCTGGCCTCACACTGGCCATGGTGCTGAGGGGTGCCTGGCCCAAACATACTGGGTCATGGAGCTGAAGGGGTGCCTGGCCATCACACCCCGGTCATGGACCTAGTGTTCCTGGCCTCACATCCCGGGTCATGGTGCTGATGGGGTGCCTGGCCTCACACCCTGGGGTCATGGTGCTGATGGGTGCCCTCACACCCCGGGTCATGTCACTAAGGGGTGCCTGGCCTCACACCCCGGGTCATGGCACTGAAGAGGTGCACGGCTGCGACACCCGGGTCATGGACTCAAAGGAGTGCCTCGGCCCCAACACATCGGGTCATGGCACTGATGACGAACCCGGCCTCACACCCCTGGCCATTGCATCTGAAGCTTTGCCTGACCTCACACCCTGGTCAAGTACCTAAAGTGGTGCCCCGGCCCTCACTCCCCCGATCCATGGGCACTGAAGGGTGCCCAGCCTCACACCCCGGGCCATGGAGCTGGAGGTGTCAGGCCCTGACACACACCTGTGTCATGACACTGAAGGGGTGCCTGCCCTCACACCCTGCTTCCCCATGGCACTGAAAGGGTGCCTGGCCTCACACCCCGGGTCATGGCATTCAAAGGGGTGCCCGGCCCTCACACCCCAAGTCATGGTGCTGGAGGGGTGCCCAGCTCTCACACTCCGGGTCATGGCACTGAAGGGTCTCGGCCCACACCCCGGGTCATGGTGTTGAGCAGGTACCGGCCCCACACCCCGGTCATGGTGCTGATGGGGTGCCTGGCTCACACCCCGGGTCATGTCACTGAAGGGGTGCCTGGTCACAACCTGGTCATGTCACTGAAGGGGTGCCTGCCCTCACACCCCGGGCCATGGTGCTGGATTGCGCCCGCCTCACACCCGGGTCATGGTGCCTGATTGGTGCCCGCACTCACACCACGGTCATGAGGCTGGAAGGGTGCACGGCCCTCACACCTGATCTATGTCACTGAAGGGGTGCCCTGGCCCTCACACCCCGGTTCACAGCACTGTAGGGTTGCCCGGCCTCACACCCACTTCATGGCAGGCAGTGAAATAGTGCCCGCACTACACCCCTGGGTCATGTCATCACTGGAAGGGTGCACGGCTCACACCCCGGGTCATGGACCTAAAGGGGTGCCCGGCCCTCACTACCTGGTCATGGGGTTGGAAGCGGTTCCTGTCCTCACACCCCACGGGTCATGGACCTGAAGGGCTGCCTGGCCATCACACCTGATTCATGACACTGAAAGGGTGCTCCGTCCACACCTGCAGTCATGTGAAGGGGCGCGGCCTCACACCCCGGTTCATAGCTCTGTAGTGCCCGCCTCACCCTGCTTCATGGCACCAGAGGTGCCCGCCTCCTCACACTCAGCTCATGGCACTGGAAGGGGCCCCTGCCCTGGACGCCCGGGTCATGTCACTAAAGGGGTGCTCGGCCCTCACAATCAAGGGGTCATGGCACTGAAGCAGTGCCTGCCTCACCCTGCCATGGTGCTGGAGGGTGCCTGGCCTCACACCCCGGTTCAGGAATTTGAAGGTGCCCCGGCCTCACATGACCGGTCTTGGTGCTGAAGGGGTGCACGGCGCTTCACACCCCCGGGTCATGGACTCCAAGGGGTGCCCGCCCTCACTACTCCGGGTCACGGGGTTGGAAGGGTTCCTGGTCCCGCACCACGGGTCATGGAGCTGGAAGGGCTGCCTGGCCATCACACCCCTGATTCATGGCACTAAAGGGTGCCTGTCCTCACACCCTGTCATGTGAAGGCAGCGCTGCCCTCACACAACGGTTCATAGCACTGTAGGGGGTGCCCCGGCTCACACCCCTGCTCTCATGGCACTAGAGGGGTGCCTGGCCCTCACACCTCCCGGCTCATGGCACTGAAGGGGTCCCTGCCCTGACGCCTGGGTCATGTCACTGAAGGGGTGCCTGGCCCTCACACCCCGGGTCATGGCACTGGATGCGGTGCCCCTAACGTCACACCCCGGGGCTGAAGGGCCCAGCCCTCACTCCCCGGGGGGTCATGGCACTGAAGGAGTGACCAGCCTCACACACTGGTCATGGCATTGAAGTGGTGCCTGGCCTCACACCCCTGGGTCATGTCACTGAAAGGGTGCCTGCCTCACTCCCGGGGTGATAGCACTCAAGGGGTGCCTGGCCCATACCCCGGGTCATGGTGCTGAGGGGTGCCTGGTGCTCACACACCGATTCATGGTACTGAAATCGAGGCCTGGCCTCACACCCCAGGTCATGGCACTGAAAAGGTGCCCGTCCTCACACCCCAGGTCATGTGAAGGGTGCCCGGCCCTCACACACCCCGGTTCATAGCTCTGTAGGGTTGCCCGGCCACCACACCCCTGGGTTTCATGGTACTAAAGGCGTGCCTGGCCTCAACCCGGCTCATGCACTGAAGGGGTGCCCGGCCTCACACCTCAGGTCATGGCACCGAAGCGTGCCTGCCGCCACACCCCGGGCCATGGTGCTGGAGGGGTGTCCCGCCCCTGACACCCCGGTCCTGACACTGATGGGGTGCCCGTCCCTCACACCCCGGGCCATGGTGCTGAGGATGCCTGGTCTCACACTCGGGCCATGGTGCTGGAGGGTGCCGGCCCAAACATACCGGGTCATGGAGCTGAAGGGGCGCTCCACATCACACCCCCAATCATGGCACCAGTGTGGTGCCTGCCCTCACACCACGGGCTATGGTGTTGGAGGGATGTCAGGCCCTGACACACGCTGGTCATGACACTGAAGGGGTGCCTCCAGCCTCCCAGGCCGGCGGTGGGAGGGAGGGTGCCCGGCCCTCACACCCGGGGTAATGTCACTGAAAGGGTGCTCAGGGCTCACACCCCCGGGCCATGGTGTTGAGGGGTGCCCGGCCTCACATACCAACATGGAGATGAAGGTGCCTGGACATCACACCCCTGATTCATGGCACTGAACGGGTACCGGTCCTCACACCTTGGTCATGTCACTGAAGGGTGCCCAGGTCACACCCTGGGTCATGGCACTGAAGGGGAACCCGCCCTCACACCCCGGGTCATGGTGCTGAAGGGGTGTCGTCTCTCTCACCCCGGGTCATGTCACCAAAGGGCCAAGCAAGCCCTCACACCCCGGGTCATGTCACTGAAGTGGTGCCCGGCCCGCCACCCCTGGTCATGGCACTGAAGGTTTGCCCGGCCTCACACCCCTGGTCATGTACCTAAAGTGGTGCCCGGCAATCACACCTCGGTCATAGCACTAAAGGTGCCCGGACCTCATAGCCAGGGTCATGGTGCTGGAGGGTGCCCGCCTTCACACCCCGGGTCATGTCACTGAAAGGGTGCCTGGCTCTCACACCCCGGGTCATGTCACTGGCTAGGGTGCCTGACCTCACTCCCCGGGTCATGGTGTTGGAGGGGTGCCTGGCCCTCACACCCCGGGCCATGTCACTGAAAAGGTGCCCGGCCCTCACACCCCTGGTCATGTCACTGAAGGGGTGCCAATCCTCACACCCCGGTCATGGCAATGAAGGGGTGCCCGGCCTTCACCCCGGTCATGTCACTGAAAGGGTGCCTGCTCACACCCCGGGTCATGTCACTGAAGGGGTGCCTGACCTCATACCCCGGCCATGTTGGAGGGGTGCCTGCCTCACACCCTGGCCATTTTTACTGAAAAGGTGCTCCGGCCTCACACCCTGGGTCATGTCACTGAAGGTGCCCTCCACCACACCGGGTCATAGCACTGAAGGGGGTGCCTGGCCCTCACACCCCGGGTCATGTCACTGAAGGGGTGCCCGGCCGTCACACCCCAGGTCATGTCACTGAAAGGGTGTCCGGCCCTCACATCCCGGGCCATGGTGCTCGATTGCTGCCCGGCACTCACACCACGGGTCATGGTGCTGAAGGTGTGCCCGGCCCTCACACCCCGATTCATGGCATTGAAAGGGTGCCCGGCCCTCGAACCCCGGTTCACAGCACTGTAGGGGTGCCCGGCCCTCACAACCCATTTCATGGCACTGAAAGGGTGCCCGGCCCTCACACCCCGATTCGTGACACTGAAGGAGTGCCCGGCCCTCACACCCCGGGTCATAGTACTGAAAGGGTGCCCGGCCCTCACACCCCGGGTCATGGTGCTGGAGGGGGGCCCGGCACTCACAACCCGGGTCATGTCACTGAAAGGGTGCCCGGCCCTCACACCCCGGGTATTGTCACTGAAGGGGTTTCAGCCCTCACACCCCGGGTCATGGCACTAAAGGGCTGCCCGGCCCTCACACCCCGGGTCAAGGTCACTGAAGGGGTGCCCGGCCCTCATACCCCCGGGTCATGGTGCTGAGGGGTGCCCGGCCCTCACACCCCTGGGTCATGTCACTGAAAGGGTGCCCGGCCTCACACCCCTGGCCAGGAAAGCTGGAGGGGTGCCCAGCCCTGACACCCCGGGTCTTGGAAAGGGGTGCCCGGCCCTCACACCCCGGTTCATAGCTCTGTAGGGGTGCCCGGCCCCTCACACCCCGTTTCATGGCACTAAAGACGTGCCCGGCCCTCACAACCCGGCTCATGGCACTGAAGGGGTGCCCGGCCCTCACACCTCGGGTCATGGCACTGAAGCGGTGCCCGGCCGTCACACCCCGGGCCATGGTGCTGGAGGGGTGTCCGGCCCTCACACCCCGGTTCTTGGCACTGAAGGGGTGCCCGTCCCTTACACCCATCGCCATGGTGCTGGAGGGGTGCCCGGGCCTCACACCCCGGGCCATGGTGCTGGAGGGGTGCCCGGCCCAAACATACCGGGTCATGGAGCTGAAGGGGTGCCCGGCCATCACACCCCGAATCATGGCACTGAAAGGGTGCCCGGCCCTCACACCCCGGGGCTATGGTGAGGGGTGTCAGGCCCCACACATCGCTGGTCATGACACTGAAGGTGCCCAGCCTCCCAGCTAAGTGGTGCTGGAGGGGTGCCCGGCCCTCACATACCGGGTCATGGAGATGAAGGGGTGCCCGGACATCACACAACGATTCATGGCACTGAACGGGTGCCCGGTCCTCACACCTTTGGTCATGTCACTGAAGGGGTGCCCAGGCCTTACACCCCGGGTCATGGCACTGAAGGGGAGCCCGGCCCTCACACCCCGGGTCATGGTGCTGAAGGGGTGCCCGGCCCTCACACCCCGGGTCATGTCACTAAAGGGCTGCCCAGCCCTCACACCCCGGGTTATGTCACTGAAGTGGTGCCCGGCCCTCATACCCCGGGTCATGGCACTGAAGGTTTGCCCGGCCCTCGCACCCCTGGTCATGTACCTAAAGTGGTGCTCGGCAATCACACCCTGGGTCATAGCACTAAAGGGGTGCCCGACCCTCATACCCCGGGTCATGGTGCTGGAGGGGTGCCCGGCCTTCACACCCCGGGTCATGTCACTGAAAGGGTGCCCGGCCCTCACAACCCAGGTCATGTCACACAGAGGTGCCCGACCACCATAAACCAGGTCATGGTGCTGGAGGGGTGCCCGGCTCTCCACCCCAGGTCATGTCACTGAAAGTGCCCGGCCCTCACACCACAGGTCATGTGTCACTGAAGAGTGCCCATCCCTCACACCCCGGGTCGTGGTGCTGATGGGGTGCCCGGCCCTCACACCCCGGGTCATGTCACTGAAGCGGTGCCCGGCCGTCACACCCCGGGTCATGTCACTGAAGGGGTGTCCTGCCCTCACACCCCGGGCCATGGTGCTGGATTGGTGCCAGGCCCTCACACCCCGGGTCATGGTGCTGAAGGGGTGCCCGGCCCTCACACCCCGATTCATGGCACTGAAAGGGTGCCCGGCCCTCACACCCCGGTTCGCAGCACTGTAGGGGTGCCCGGCCCTCACACCCCGTTTCATGGCACTGAAAGGGTGCCCGGCCTCACACCCCGATTCGTGACACTGAAGGGGTGCCCGGCCCTCACCCCCCGGGTCATGGCACTGAAGGGGTGCCCGGCCCTCACACCCCGGTCAGGGTGCTGGAGGAGTGCCCGGCCCTCACACCCCGGGTCATGTCACTGAAAGGGTGCCCGGCCCTCACACCCCGGGTCATGTCACTGAAGGGGTGCCCAGCTCTCACACTCCGGGTCATGATACTGAAGGGGTGCCCGGCCCTCACACCCCGGGTCAGGGTGCTGGAGGGGTGCCCAGCCCTCACACCCCGGGTCATGTCACTGAAAGGGTGCCCGGCCCTCACACCCCGGGTCATGTCACTGAAGGGGTGCCCATCTCTCACACTCCGGGTCATGATACTGAAGGGGTGCCTGGCCCTCACACCACATGTCGCCTGCCACTGAAGGGGTGCCCAGCCCTCACACCCCGGCCATGGCACTAGCATGCGCCTGGCCCTCACAACCTGCCCATGGCACTGAAGAGGTGCCCGCCCTCACACCTCGGGTCATGGCACTGAAGCGGTGCCCCGCCGTCACACCCCAGGCCATGGTGCTGGAGGGGTGTCCGGCCCTGACACCCCAGTTCTGACACTGAAGGGGTGTCCGTCCCTTACACCCCGGGCCATGGTGCTGAGGGGTGCCCGGCTCTCACCCCGGCCATGGTGCTGGAGGTGCCCGCCAAAACATACCGGTCATGGAGCTGAAGGGGTGCCCGGCCCCTCACCCCGGGTCATGTCACTAAGGGCTGCCCAGCCCTCACACCCAGGTCATGTCACTGAAATGGTGCGGCCTCACTCCGGGTCATGGCACTGAAGGTTTGCCCGGCCTCACACCCCTGGTCATGTACTAAAAGTGGTGCCCGCAATCACACCCCGGGTCATAGCACTAAGTTCGGCCCTCATACCCTGGGTCATGGTGCTGAGGGTGCCCGCCTCACATCCGGTGTCATGTCACTGGGGTGCCTGGCCCTCACCCCGGGTCATGGCACTGAAAGGGGTGCCTGGCCCTCACACCCGGGTCATGTCACTGAAGGTGCCCGGCCGTCACACCCCAGGTCATGTCACTGAAAGGGTGTCCGGCCTCACATACCCGGGCCATGGTGCTCGATTGGTGCCCGGCACTCACACCACGGGTCATGGCATTGAGTGCCCGCCCTCACACCCCGGTTCGCAGCACCCATTTCATGACACTGAAAGGGTGCCCGGCCCTCACACCCCACCAGGTGACACTTAGAAGGTGCCCGGCCTCACACCCCGGGTCATAGTACTGAAGGTGCCCGCCCTCACACCCCGGGTCATGTCACTGAAAGGGTGCCCGGCCCTCACACCCCGGTCTTGTCACTGAAGGGTGCCCAGCTCTCACACTCCGGGTCATGGCACTGGAGGGTGCCCGGCCTCACACCCCGGGTCATGTCACTGAAGGGTGCCAGCCCTCACACCTCGGTCATGGCACTAGGGGTGCCCGGCCCTCACACCCCAAGTCATGGTGCTGGAGGGTGCCCGGCCCTCATACCCCGGGTCATGGTGCTGATGGGGTGCCCGCCCTCACACCCCGATTCTGGCACTGAAATCGAGCCCGGCCCTAACACCCTGGGTCATGGTGCGAAGGTGTGCCCAGCCCTCACACCCCGAATCATTTCACTGAAGGGGTGCCCGACCCTCACACCCCAGGTCATGTAAAGTGGTGCCCGGCCCTCACACCCCGTTTCATGGCACTGAAAGGGTGCCCGGCCCTCACACCCCAGGTCATGTGAAGGGGTGACCGGCCCTCACACCCCAGTTCGCAGCACTGTAGGGGTGCCCGGCCCTCACACCCCGTTTCTATGGCACTGAAAGGGTGCCCGGCCCTCACACCCCGGGTCATGGCACTGAAGGTGCCTGGCCTCACTCCCCGGGTCATGGTGCTGGATGGGTGCCCATCCTTCACACCCCGGGTCATGTCACTAAGGGGTGCCCGGCCTCACACCCCGGGTCATAATACTAGGGTGCACGGCCATGACACCCCAGGTCATGCACTGATGAAGAACCCGCCCTCACACCCCTGGCCATTGCACTGAAGCTTTGCCCGGCCTCACACCCCTGGTCAAGTACCCAAAGTGGTGCCCGGCCCTCACACCCCGATTCATGGCACTGAAAGGGTGCCCGGCCTCACACCCCGGGCCATGGAGCTGAGGGTGTCAGGCCCTGACACACCCGTGTCATGACACTGAAGGTGCCTGCCTCACACCCCGTTTCATGGCACTAGGTGCCGGCCCCCACCCCGATTCATGACACTGAAGGGTGCCCGGCCTCACACCCGGGTCATGGCACTGGGGCCCGGCCTCACACCCAGTCATGGTGCTGAGGTGCCCAGCTCACACTCCGGGTCATGGCACTGAAGGGGTCCTGGCCCTCACCCCGGGTCATGGTGTTAGCGGTGCGGCCCTACACCCCCGGTCATGGTGCTGATGGGTGCCCGGCCTTCACACCCGGTCATGTCACTGAAGGGTGCCGGCCGTCACACGGGTCAGTCACTGAAGGGTGTCCTGCCTCACACCCCGGGCCATGGTGTCTGGATTGGTGCCCGGCCCTCACACCCGGGTCATGGTGCTGAAGGGGTGCCCGGCCCTCACACCCCGATTCATGTCACTGAAATCGAGCCCGGCCCTCACACCCGGGTCATGGTGCTGAAGGGGTGCACAGCCCTCACACCCCTGATTCATGGCACTGAAGGTGCCCGGCCCTCACACCCCGGTTCACAGCACTGTAGGTTGCCCGGCCTTCACACCCATTTCATGGCACTGAAATAGTGCCCGGCACTCACACCACGGGTCATGGAGCTGAAGGGCTGCCAGGCCATCATCACACCCCTGATTCATGACACTGAAAGGGTGCCCGTCCTCACACCCGTGTCATGTGAAGGGGTGGCCTCACACCCCGGTTCATTGTCTGTAGGTGCCCCCCACACCCCGTTTCATGGCACTAGAGGTGCCCGGCCCACACCCCGGCTCATGGCACTGAAGGGGGCCCTGCCCTGACGCCTGGGTCATGTCACTAAAGGTGCCCGGCCTCAAACCCAGGTCATGGCACTGAAGCGGTGCCCGGGCGTCACACCCCGGGCCATGGTGCTGAGGGGTGCCCGGCCTCACACCCCGCTTCATGGAACTGAAGGGTGCCCGGCCTCACACACCGGGTCATGGTGCTGAAGGGTGCCCGGCCTCACCCAGGTCATGGTCCTGAAAGGGTGCCCAGCCCTCACACCCCGGTTCATGTCACTAAGGGTGCAGCCCTCACACTCGGGTCATGTCACTGAAGGTACCAGCCCCTACATCCCGGGTCATAGCACTGATATGAGGTGCCCGGCCTCACCCATCAGCCGCCAGCACTGAAGGTTTGCCGGCCTCACACCCCCGGGTCATGTACCTAAGTGGTGCCCGGCCACACACCCCCGTTTATGGCACTGAAAGGTGCCAGGCCCTCACCCGACTCATGGCACTGAAGGGGTGCGGCCTCACACCCCGGGTCATGGCACTGAAGCGGTGCCCGGCTGTCACACCCGGGCCATGGTGCTGAAGGGGTGCCCGGTCCTCCACCTGGGCTATGGTGCTGGAAGGATGCCCGGCCTCACATACCGGGTCCATGGCACTGAAGGTGCCAGGCCCTCACACCCATGTCATGTGAAGGGGTTCCGGCCTTCACACCCCGGTTCATAGCTCTGTAGTGGTGCCCGGCCTCCACACCTCGTTTCATGTCACTAAAGGGATGCTCGGCCTCACACGGGTCATGGCACTGAAGTGGTGCCCGGCCGTCACACCCTGGCCATAGCACTGAAGGTGTGCCCGGCCTCACACCTGTTGTCATAGAGACCTAAACAGTGCCGGCCCTCACACCCGTGGTCATAGACCTAAACAGTGCCCGGCCCTCACACCCCGGGTCATGGGACTGAAGGGGTTCCCAGCCCTCCCCCGGGTCATGGCACTGAAGGGTGACCGGCCCCACACCCGGGTCATACCACTGAAAAGGTGCCCGCCCACACACCCAGGTCATGTCATTGAAGGGGTGCCCAGCCATCACACCCCGGTTCACAGCACTGTGGGGTTGCCCGGCCTTCACACCCCATTTCATGGCACTGAAATAGTTCCGGCCCTCACACCCGGGTCATGGCACTGAAAAGTGCCCGGCCCTCACACCCCGTGTCATGTGAAGGTGCCTGGCCCTCACACCCCGGTTCATAGCTCTGTAGGGGTGCCCGGCCCTCACACCCCGTTTCATGGCACTAAAGGCCGCCCGGCCCTGACAACCCGGCTCATGGCACTGAAGGGTGCCCGGCCTCCTTGGGTCATCTCAAGCGGTGCCCGGCCGTCACACCCCGGGCCATGGTGCTGGAGGTGCCCTGCCCAAACATACCGGGTCATGGAGCTGAAGGGGTGCCCGGCCATCACACCAATCATGGCACTGAAGGGTGCCCAGCCCTCACACCACGGGCCATGGTGCTGGAGGTGTCAGGCCTGACACACGCTGGTCATGACACTGAAGGGTGCCCAGCCCTCACACCCGAGGCCATGGTGATGGAGGTGCCAGCCCTCACACCCGGGTAATGTCACTGAGGGTGCCCGGCCCTCACGGGCCATGGTGCTGGAGGGTGCCCGGCCCTCACATACCGGGTCATGGAGATGAAGGGTGCCCAGACATCACACCCCGATTCATGGCACTGAACGGGTGCGGTCCTCACACCTTGGTCATGTCACTGAAGGGGTGCCCAGGCCCTTACACGGGTCAAGGCACTGAAAGGGAGCCAGCCCTCACCCCGGGTCATGGTGCTGAAGGTGCCCGGCCTACACCCCTGGTCATGTACCTAAAGTGGTACCCAGCAATCACACCCGGGTCATAGCACTAAAGGTGCCGGACCTCATACCCCGTGTCATGGTGCTGGAGGTGCGGCCTCACACGGGTCATGTCACTGAAGGGTGCCCGCCTCACACCGGGTCATGGCACTGAAGGTTTGCCCGGCCTCACACCCCTGGTCATGTACCTAAAGTGGTACCCAGCAATCACACGGTCATAGCACTAAAGGGGTGCCGGACCTCATACCCCGTGTCATGGTGCTGGAGGGTGCCCGGCCTTCACACCCGGGTCATGTCACTGAAAGGGTGCCCGGCCCTCACACAGGTCATGTCACTGAAGGGTGCCCGTCCCTCATACCCCGGGTCATGGTGCTGGAGGGCCCGGCCCTCACACCCCTGGTCATGTCACTGAAAAGGTGCCCGGCCCTCACACCCCAGGTCATGTCACTGAAGGGTGCCCATCCTCACACCCCGGGTCATGGCACTGAAGGGTGCCTGGCCTCACACCCCGGGTATGTCACTGAACGTGTGCCCGGCCGTCACACCCCAGGTCATGTCACTGAAGGGGTGCCCAGCCCTCACACGGGTCATGGCACTAAAGGCATGCCAGCCCTCACAACCCAGCTCATGGCACTGAAGGGGTGCTGCCCCCTCACACCCCAGGTCATGTCACTGAAGGTGCCCAGCCCTCACACCCCGGTCATGGCACTAAAGGCATGCCCGGCCCTCCAAACCGGCTCATGGCAGAAAGGGTGTCCGGCCCTCACATCCCGGGCCATGGTGCTCGATTGGTGCCAGCACTCCACACCACTGGTCGGTGCTGAAGGGTGCCAGCCCTCACACCCCGATTCATGGCATTGAGGGTGTCCGGCCCTCACCCCGGTTCGCAGCATAGGGGTGCCAGCCCTCACACCCCATTTCATGGCACTGAAAGTGCCAGGCCCCACACCCCGATTCGTGACACTGAAGGAGTGCCCGGCCCTCACACCGGGTCATAGTACTGAAGGGTGCCCGGCCCTCACACCCAGGGTCATGTCACTGAAAGGGTACCCGGCCCTCACACCCGGGTCATGTCACTGAAGGGTGCCCAGCCCTCCACCCCGGGTCATGGCACTAAAGGCATGCCAGCCTCACTACCCGGCTCATGGCACTGAGGGTGCCCGGCCCTCACACCTCGGGTCGCAGCACTGAAGCGGTGCCCGTCCGTCACACCCCTGGCCATGGCACTGAAGGTATGCCCGGCCTCACAGACCTGGTTATAGACCTAAACGGGTGGCCCGACACTCACCTCGGGTCATGGGGCTGAAGGTGCCCGGTCTCACACCCCGATTCATGGCACTGAAAGGTGCCCGGCCCTCACCGCAACTCATGGCACTGAAGGGGTTCCGGCCCTCACACCCCGGGTCATGGCACTGAAGCGGTGCCCGGCCGTCACCCCCGGGCCATGGTGCTGGAGGGTGCCCGGTCCTCACACCCTGGGCTATGGTGCTGGAGGTGCCCGGCCCTCACATACCTGGTCATGGAGCAGAAGGGTGCCCGGACATCACACCCCGATTCATGGCACTGAAATCGAGCCCGGCCCTCAAAACCCGGGTCATGGTGCTGAAGGGTGCCCGCCTCACACCCCGATTCATGGCACTGAAGGGTGCCCGGCCCTCACCCCGGGTCATGTGAAGGGGTTCCCGGCCCTCACACCGGTTCACAGCACTGTAGGGTTGCCCGGCCTTCACCCCATTTCATGCACTGAAATAGTGCCCGGCACTCACACCCCGGCTCATGGCACTGAAGGGGGCCCTGCCCTGACACCTCGGGTCATGTCACTGAAGGGTGCCAGGCCCTCACGGGTCATGGCACTGAAGCGGTACTGCCGTCACACCCCTGGCCATGGCACTGAAGGTATGCGCAGCCCTCACACCACGGGTCATGGGGCTGAAGGGGTTCCCGGCCCTCACACCCCGGGTCATGGGGCTGAAGGGTGCCCAGCCCTCACACCCCGGGTCATGGCACTGAAGAGTGACTGGCCTCACCAGGTGGCACTGAAAGGTGCCCGGCCCACACACCCACTGTCATGTCATTGAAGTGGTGCCCAGCCCTCACACCCCGGGTCATGTCACTGAAAGTGCCAGCCCTCACTCCCCGAATGATAGCACTGAAGGGGTGCCCAGCCCTCATACCCCAGGTCATAGTGCTGGAGGGTGCCCAGCCCTCCACACCCCGTGTCATGTGAAGGGTGCCCGGCCCTCACCCCCAGTTCATAGCTCTGTGGGGTGCCGGCCCTCACCCCATTTCATGGCACTAAGGGTGCCCGGCCCTCACACCCCGGCTCATGGCACTGAAGGGTGCCAGCCTCCACACCCCGTGTCATGTGAAGGTGCCCGGCCCTCACACCCCAGTTCTCACACCCCATTTCATGGCATCTGGTGCCCGGCCCTCACACGCCGACTCATGGCACGGAAGGGGTTCCCGGCCCTCACACCCCGGGTCATGGCACTGAAGCGGTGCCCGGCCGTCACACCCCGGGCCATGGTGCTGGAGGGGTGTCCGGCCATGACACCCCGGTTCTTGACACTGAAGGATGCCCGTCCCTTAGACCCCGGGCCATGGTGCTGGAGGGGTGCCCGGTCCTCACATACCCCGTCATGGAGCTGAAGGGGTGCCCGGCCATCACACCCCGAATCATGGCACTGATCTGGTGCCCGGCCCTCAAACCCTGGATCATGGCACTGAATAGGTGGCCGGCCCTCACACGCCGTGTCATGTGAAGGGGCGTCCGGCCCTCAACCCCCGGTTCAAAGCTCTGTTGGGGTGCCCGGAATTCACACACCGTTTCATGGCACTGAAGGGGTGCCCGGACCTCACACCCCGGCTAATGGCACTGAAGGGGTGCCTGGCACTGACGCCCCGGGTCATGTCACTGAAGGGGTGCCCGGCCCTCTCACCCCGGGTCATGGCACTGAAGCAGTGCCCGGCCGTCACACCCCTGGTCATGGCACTGAAGGTATGCCCGGCCCTCACAGACCTGGTTATAGACCAAAACGGGTGGCCGACCCTCACGCCTCGGGTCATGGGGCTGAAGGGGTGCCCGGCCTTCACACCTCGGGTATGGCACTGAAGGAGTGACAGGGCCTCACACCCCGGGTCATGGCAGTGAAAGGGTGCCCGGCCCACACACGCCGGGTCATGTCATTGAAGGGGTGCCTTGCCCTCACACCCCGGGTCATGGGACTGAAGGGGTGCCCGGCCCTCACGCCCCGGTTCATGAAACTGAAGGAGTGACCGGCCCTCAAACCTCGGGTCATAGCACTGAAAGGGTGCCCAGCCCACACACCCCGGGTCATGTCATTGAAGGGGTGCCCAGCCCTCACACCCCGGGTCATGTCAGTGAAAATGTGCCCGGCCCTCACGCCCCGGGTCATAGCACTGAAGGGGTGCTTAACCCTCATACCCCAGGTCATGGTGCTGGAGGGGTGCCCGGCCCTCACACCCCGATTCATGGCACTGAAATCGAGCCAGGCCCTCACACCCCGGGTCTCGCCAATTGCTGAAGGGTGCCGGCCCTCACCCCGATTCATAGCACTGAAGGGTGCCCGGCCTCACACCCAGGTCATAGCACTGAAAGGTGCCCGGCCCCACACGGGTCATGTCAGTGAAAATGTGCCCAGCCCCCTCACACCCAGGTCACTGTAGCACTGAAGGGGTGCTCGGCCCTCATACCACCAGGTCATGGTGCTGGAGGGTGCCCGGCCCTCCTGAAACCCCGATTCATGGCACTGGCCAGGCCCGGCCCTCACACCCCCGGGTCATGGTGCTGAAGGGGTGCACGGCCCTCACACCCTGATTCATGGCATTGAAGGGGTGCCCGGCCCTCAAACCCCGGTTCACAGCACTGTAGGGTTGCCCGGCCTTCACACCCAATTTCATGGCACTGAAATAGTGCCCGGCACTCACACCCCGGGTCATGTCACTGAAGGGGTGCACGGCCCTCACACCCCGGGTCATGGACCTAAAGGGGTGCCCGGCCCTCACTACCCGGGTCATGGGGTTGAAGCGGTTCCCGGTCCTCACACCACGGGTCATGGAGCTGAAGGGCTGCCCGGCCATCACATCCCGATTCATGACACTGAAAGGGTGCCCGTCCCTCACACCCGTGTCATGTGAAGGGGTGCGCGGCCCTCACACCCCGGTTCATAGCTCTGTAGGGGTGCCCGGCCCTCACACCCCGTTTCATGGCACTAGAGGGGTGCCCGGCCTCTTTTACCGTGGCCGCCCAGCACTGAAGAGTTTGCTTGACCCCTCACACCCCGGTCATGTACCTAAAGTGGTGCCCGGCCCCTACACCCCAGTTATGGCACTGAAAAAGGTGCAGGCCCTCCACCACCCCGACTCATGGCACTGAAGGGGTGCCCGGCCATCACACCCGGGCCATGGTGCACAGAAACGTGCCGGTCCTCACACCCTGGAGCTATGGTGCTGAAGGGGGTGCCGGCCCTCCTGCGGGTCATGGAGCAGAAGGGGTGCCCTGCCCTCACACCTCGTTTCATGTCACTAAAGGGATGCTCGGCCCTCACACCCCGGGTTCATGGCACTGAAGCGGTGCCTGGCCGTCACACCCCTGGCCATGGCACTGAAGGTTTGCCCGGCCCTCACACCCCTGGTCATAGACCTAAACGAGTGCCCGGCCCTCACACCCCGGGTCATAGCACTGAAGGGGTGCTCGGCCCTCATTCCCCAGGTCATGGTGCTGGAGGGGTGCCCGGCCCTTCCCTGGTCATGAAGTGGTCCCCACACCCCGATTCATGGCACTGAAATCAAGCCCGGCCCCACACACCGGGTCAGGGTGCTGAAGGAGTGCCCGCCTCACACCCCTGATTCATGGCACTGAAGGTGCCCGGCCCTCACACCCCGGTTCACAGCACTGTAGGTTGCCCGGCTCACACCCCATTTCATGGCACTGATATAGCACTACACCCCGGGTCATGTCACTGAGTGCACGGCGCCCACACCGTCATGGACCAAGGGGTGCCCGGCCCTCACTACCATGGGGAAGCGGTTCCAGGTCCTCACCACGGGTCATGGAGCTGAAGGGCTGCCCACACACACCCCGATTCATGGCACTAAAAGGGTGCCCGTCTCCCCACACCTGCATGGCACTCACACAACGGTTCACAGCTCTGTAGTGCCCGGCACACCCCTGTCTCATGGCACTGAGGGCCCGGCCCCACCCCGGCTGCACTGAAGGGGGTCCCTGCCCTGACGCCTCGGGTCATGTCACTGAAGGTGCCCGGCCCCACACCCCGGGTTATGGCACTGATGCGGGTCCTGCCGTCACACCCCGGTCATGGGCTGAAGGGTGCCCAGCCTCACACCCCAGGTCAGCACTGAAGGAGTGACCAGCCCTCACACACCGGGTCATGGCACTGGGGTGCCGGCCCACACACTCAGTGTCATGTCATTAGGTGCCTGGCCCTCACACCCCGGTCATGTAACTGAAAGGGTGCCCGGCCCTCACTCCCCGGGTGATAGCACTGAAGGGTGCCTGGCCCTCATACCCCGGGTCATGGTGCTGCAGGGGTGCCTGGCGCTCACACCCCGATTCATGGCACTTGAAATCGAGCCCGGCCCTCACCCCAGGTCATGGCACTGAAAAAGGTGCCCGGCCTCACACCCTGTGTCATGTGAAGGGGTGCCCGGCCCTCACACCCCGTCCATAGCCTGTAGGGTGCCCGGCCCCCACACTGCCTCATGGCACTAAGGCGTGCCTGCCTCACAACCCGGCTCATGGCACTGAAGGTGCCCGGCCGTCACACCCCCGGGCCATGGTGCTGGAGGGGTGTCCGGCCCTGACACCCCGGTTCTGACACTGAAGGTGCCCGTCCCTTACACCGGCCATGGTGCTGGAGGGTGCCCAACATACCGGGTCATGGAGCTGAAGGGGTGCCCGGCCATCACACCCCTGAATCATGCCACTGAAAGGGTGCCCGGCCCTCACACCACGGGCCATGGTGCTGGAGGGTGTCAGGCCCTGACACACCCTGGTCATGACACTGAAGGGTGCGCGGCTCCTCAGGCCATGGTGCTTGAGGGGTGCCCGGCCTCACACCCCGGGTAATGTCACTGAGGGTGCCTGGCCCTCACACCCCGGGCCATGGTGCTGAGGGGTGCCCGGCCCTCACATACCGGGTCATGGAGATGAAGGTGCCCAGACATCACACCCTGATTCATGGCACTGAACGGTGCCCGGTCCTCACACCTTGGTCATGGCACTGAAGGGGGAGCCCGGCCCTCACACCCTGGGTCATGGTGCTGAAGGGGTGCCCGGCCCTCTCACCCCGGGTCATGTCACCAAAGGGCTGCCCAGCACTCACACCCCGGGTCATGTCACTGAAGTGGTGCGCGGCCCTCACACCCCGTCATGGCACTGAAGGTTGCCCGGCCCTCACACCCCTGGTCATGTACCCAAAGTGGTGCCCGGCAATCACACCCCAGGTCATAGCACTGGGGTGCCCGCCTCATACCCCGGGTCATGGTGCTGGGGGTGCCCGGCCTTCACACCTGGGGTCATGTCACTGAAAGGGTGCCCGCCCTCACACCCGGGTCATGGCACTGAAGGGGTGCCTGGCCCTCACACCCCGGGTCATGTCACTGAAGGGGTGCCCGGCCACACCCCAGGTCATGTCACTGTAAAGGTGTCCGCCCTCACATCCGGGCCATGTGCCTGATTGGTGCCCGGCACTCACACACGGGTCATTACTGATGCCCGGCCCTCACACCCCCGATTCATGGCATTGAAAGGGTGCCCGGCCCTCACACCCCGGTTCGCAGTACCCCATTTCATGGCACTGAAAGGGTTCCCAGCCCTCAAACCCCCCTTCAGACACTGAAGGAGTGCCGAGCCCTCACACCCGTCATAGTACTGAAGGGGTGCCCGGCCCCACACCCGGGTCATGGTGCTGAGGGTGCCCGGCCTCACACCCCGGGTCATGTCACTGAAAGGGTGCCAGCCCTCACACCCGGCCTTGTCACTGAAGGGGTGCCCAGCTCACACTCCGGGTCATGGCACTGGAGGGGTGCCCCCCACACCCCAGGCTCACTGGGGTGCCCGCCCCACCCCGGGTCATGACACTAAAGGTGCCTGGCCCTCACACCCCAAGTCATGTCACTGAAGGTGCCCGCCCTACACCCCGGGTCATGGCACCAAGGGTGCCCGGCCCTCACACCCCAAGTCATGGTGCTGGAGGGTGCCCATCCTCACACCCCAGGTGTCACTAAAGGGGTGCCCAGCCCTCACACCCCGGGTCATGTCACTGAAGGGGTGCACGGCCATGACACCCCGGGTCATGGACCTAAAGGAGTGCCCGGCCCTAACACATCGGGTCATGTCACTGAAGTGGTGCCCGGCCCTCATACCCCAGGTCATGGCACTGATGACGTGCCCGGCCCTCACACCCCTGGCCATTGCACTGAAGCTTTGCCCGGCCCTCACACCCCTGGTCAAGTACCTAAAGAGGTGCCCGGCCCTCACACCCCGATTCATGGCACTGAAAGGGTGCCCGGCCCTCACACCCCGGGCCTTGGAGCTGGAGGGGTGTCAGGCCCTGACACACCCGTGTCATGACACTGAAGGGGTGCCCGGCCCTCACACCCCGATTCATGACACTGAAGGGGTGCCCGGCCCTCACACCCCGGGTCATGGCACTAAAGGGGTGCCCGGCCCTCACACCCCAATTCTTGGTGCTGGAGGGGTGCCCAGCTCTCACACTCCGGGTCATGGCACTGAAGGGTCCTGGCCCGCCCACTAGGTCATGGTGTTGGTGCCCGGCCCTCACACCACGGGTCATGGTGCTGATGGGGTGCCCGGCCTCACACCCCGGGTCATGTCACTGAAGAGTGCCAGCCCTCACCCCCGATTCATGGCACTGAAAGGTGCCCGGCCCTCACACCCCAGTTCACCAACACTGTAGGGGTGCCCAGCCTCACACACCGTTGCACTTAGCACTGAAAGGGTGCCAGCCCTCACACCCCGGGTGTGGTGCTGAAGGGGTGCCCGGCCCTCACACCCGGGTCATAGTGCTGGAGGGGTGCCCGGCCCTCACACCCCGGGTCATGTCACTGAAGGGGTGCCCAGCTCTCACACTCTGGGTAATGGCACTGAAGGGGTGCCTGGCCCTCACACCCCGGGTCATGGTGCTGAAGGGCTGCCCGGCCCTTACACCCCGGGTCATGTGAAAGGGTGCATGGCCCTCACACCCCGGTTCATAACACTGTAGGGGTGCCGTGCCCCCACACCCCGTTTCATGACACTGATGGGGTGCCCGGCCCTCACACCCCAGGCCATGGGGCTGGAGGGGTTCCCGGCCCTCACACCCGGGTCATGTCACTGAAAGTGTGCCCGGCCCTCACACCCCGGGCCATGGTGCTGGAGGGGTGCCCGGCGCTCACATACCGGGTCATGGAGATGAAGGGGTGCCCGGCCCTCACACCCCGGGTCCTGTCACTGAAGGGGTGCCCGGTCCTCACACGCTTGGTCATGTCACTGAAGGGTGCCCAGCCCTCACACCCCGGGTCATGGCAATGAAGGGGAGCCCGGCCCACACACCCCGGGTCATGGTGCTGAAGGGGTGCCTGGCCCTCACACCCAAGGTCATGTCACTAAAGGGGTGCCCGGCCCTCACACCCCGGGTCATGTCACTGAAGTGGTGCCCAGCCCTCACACCCCGGGTCATGGCACTGATAAGGTGCCCGGCGGCCCTAAACACCCCTGGTCATGTACCTAAAGTGGTGCCCGGCCCTCACACCCCGGGTCATGTCACTAAAGGGCTGCCCAGCCCTCACACCCCGGGTCATGTCACTGAAGTGGCGCCCGGCCGTCATACCCCGGGTCATGGCACTGAAGGTTTGCCCGGCCCTCACACCCCTGGTCATGTACCTAAAGTGGTGCCCGGCAATCACACCCCGGGTCATAGCTCTAAAGGGGTGCCCGGCCCTCACACCCCGGGTCATGGCACTGAAGGTTTGCCCGGCCCTCACACCCCTGGTCATGTACCTAAAGTGGTGCCCGGCCCTCATACCCAGGGTCATGGTGCTGGAGGGGTGCCCGGCCTTCACACCCCAGGTCATGTCACTGAAAGGGTGCCCGCCCCTCACACCCCGTTTCATAGCACTAAAGGCGTGCCCGGCCCTCACAACCCGGCTCATGGCACAGAAGGGGTGCCCGGCCCTCACACACCCCGGGCCATAGTGCTAGAGAAGGTGTGAGCCCTGGCCACCCAGGTCATGACACTGAAGGGGGTGCCCGGCCTCACACCCCAGGCCTTGGTGCTGGAATGCCCGGCCCTCACACCCCGGGTCATGTCACTGAAGGGGTGCCCAGCCTCACACCCGGGTCATGCACTGAAGGGGTGCCTGGCCCTCACACCCCGGGTCATGGTGCTGAAGTGGTGCCCGGCCCTCACACCTGGATGGGATGCCCGTCCCTCACACCCGGGTCACGTCAAGGGTGCCCGGCCCTCACACCCCGCCATGGTGCTGGGGGTGCCCGGCCTCACACCCTGATTCATGGCACTGCAAGCGGTGCCCGCCCTCACACCCCAGTTCGCAGCACTGGGGTGCCCGCCCTCACACGCCGGGTCATGGAGGAGGTGCCTGCATTCACTCCGCCATGGTGCGGAGGGTGTCAGGCCCTGACACATCCGGGTCATGACACTGAAGGGGTGCCGGCCCACACCCGGGTCATGGTGCGAGGTGCCCGCCCTCACACCCCGGGTCATGTCACTGAAAGGTGCCCGCCTCACACCCCGGTCATGTCACTGAAGGGGTGCCCAGCTCTCACACCCGGGCCATGGTGCTGGAGGGGTGTCAGGCCCTGACACATCCGGTCATGACACTGATGAGGCGCCCGCATTCACGCCCCTGGCCATGTCACTGAAGCTTTGCCCGCCCTCACACCCCTGGCCATGACACTGAAGCTTGCCCGGCCCTCACACCCCTGGTCCTGTACCTATAATGGTGCCCGCCTCACACCCGGTCATAGCACTAAAGGTGCCCGCCCTCATACCCCGGGTCATGGCACTGAAAGGTGCCGGCACTCACACTCCGGGCCATGGTGCTGGAGGGCTGTCAGGCCCTGACATCCGGGTCATGACACTGAAGGGTGCCCAGCCCTCACACGCCCCATGGTGCTGGAGGGGCCCGCCCTCACACCCGGGTCATGTCACTGAAGGTGTCCTTCCTCACACCCAGGCCACGGTGCTGGATTGGTGCCCGGCCCTCACACCCGGGTCATGTCACTGAAGGGGTGCGGACCTCACACCCCGGGTCATGGCACTGAAGGGGTGCCTAGCCCTCACACCCCGGGTCATGGTGCTGGATGGGTGCCCGGCCCTCCCAGGTCATGGTGCTGAGAGGTGCCCGGCCTCACACCCGGGTCATGTCACTGAAGGGTGCCCAGCTCTCACCTCCGGGTTATGGCACTGAAGGGGTGACTGGCCCTCACACCCCGGGTCATGGTGCTGAAGGGTGCCCAGCCCCTACACCCCGGTCATGTGAAAGGGTGCATGGCCCCACACCCCAGTTCATAACACTGTAGGGGTGCCCTGCCCCACCCGTTTCATGACACTGATGGGGTGCCCAGCCCTCACACCCCAGGCCATGGGGCTGGAGTTCCCAGCCCTCACACCCGGGTCATGTCACTGAAAGGGTGCCCTGGCCTCACACCCCGGGCCATGGTGCTGGAGAGGTTGCCCTCACACCCCGGGTCATGTCACTGAATTGGTGCCCGGCCCTCACACCCCGGGTCATGGCACTTATGAGGTGCCCGGCCCTCACACCCCTGGCCATGGCACTGAAGGTTTGCCCCGGCCCTAAACACCCCTGGTCATGTACCTAAAGTGGTGCTCGGCCCTCACACCCCGGGTCATGTCACTGAAGTGGTGCCTGGCCCTCACACCCCGGGTCATGGCACTGATGAGGTGCCCGGCCCTCACACCCCTGGCCATGGCACTGAAGGTTTGCCCGGCTCTCACACCCCTGGTCATGTACCTAAAGTGGTGCCCGGACCTCACACCCCGGGTCATAGCACTAAAGGGGTGCCCGGCCCTCAAACCACGGGTCATGGTAATAGAGGGGTGCCCGGCCCTCAAACCACGGGTCATGGTGCTAGAGGGGTGCCCGGCCTTCACACCCCGGGTCAAGTCACTGAAAGGGTGCCCGGCCCTCACACCCCTGGCCATGGCACTGAAGCTTTGCCCGGCCCTCACACCCCTGGTCATGTACCTAAAGTTGTGCCCGGCCCTCACACCCCGATTCATGGCACTGCAAGGGTGCCCGGCCCTCACATCCCGGGCCATAGTGCTGGAGGGGTGTCAGGCCCTGACACACCCGGGTCATGACACTGAAGGGGTGCCCGGCCCTCACACCCCAGGCCTTGGTGCTGGAAGGGTGCCCGGCCCTCACACCCCGGGCCATGTCAATGAAGGGGTGCCCAGCTCTCACACTCCGGGTCATGGCACTGAAGGGGTGCCTGGCCCTCACACCCCGGGTCATGGTGCTGAAGTGGTGCCCGGCCCTCACACCCCGGGTCGTGGTGCTGTTGGGGTGCCCGGCCCTCACACCCCGGGTCATGTCACTGAAGGGGTTCCCGGCCGTCACACCCCGGGTTATGTCACTGAAGGGGTGCCCGGCCATCACACCCCGGGCGATGGTGCTGAAGGGGTGCCCGGCCCTTACACCCCGATTCATGGCACTGAAAGGGTGCCCGGCCCTCACACCCCGGTTCGCAGCACTGTAGGGGTGCCCGGCCCTCACACGCCGGGTCATGGTGCTGGAGGGGTGCCCGGCATTCACACTCCGTGCCATGGTTCTGGAGGGGTGTCAGGCCCTGACACATCCGGGTCATGAAACTGAAGGGGTGCCCGGCCCTCACACCCGGGGTCATGGTGCTGGAGGGGTGCCCGGCCCTCACACCCCGGGTCATGTCACTGAAAAGGTGCCCGGCTCTCACATCCCGGGTAATGTCACTGAAGGGGTGCCCAGCTCTCACACTCCGGGCCATGGTGCTGGAGGGGTGTCAGGCCCTGACACATCCGGGTCATCACATTGATGAGGCGACCTGCATTCACGCCCCTGGCCATGTCACTGAAGCTTTGCCCGGCCCTCACACCCCTGGCCATGGCACTGAAGCTTTGCCCGGCCCTCACACCCCGATTCATGGCACTGAAAGGGTGCCCGGCCCTCACACTCCCGGCCATGGTGTTGGAGGGTTGTCAGGCCCTGACGCATCCGGGTCATGACACTGGAGGGTTGCCCGGCCCTCACACCCCGGGTCATGTCACTGAAGGGGTGTCCTTCGCTCACACCCCGGGCCACGGTGCTGGATTGGTGCCCGGCCCTCACACCCCGGGTCATGTCACTGAAGGGGTGCCCGGCCCTCACACCCCGGGTCGTGGTGCTGATGGGGTGCCCGGCCCTCACACCCCGGGTCATGTCACTGAAGGGGTGCCCGGCCGTCACACCCCGGGTCATGTCACTGAAGGGGTGCCCGGCCCTCACACCCCGGGCGATGGTGCTGAAGGGGTGCCCGGCCCTCACACCCCGGTTCGCAGCACTATAGGGGTGCCCGGCCATCACACGCCGGGTCATGGTGCTGGAGGGGTGCCCGGCATTCACACTCCGGGCCATGGTGCTGGAGGGGTGTCAGGCCCTGACACATCCGGGTCATGACACTGAAGGGGTGCCCGGCCCTCACAGCCCGGGTCATGGTGCTGGAGGGGTGCCCGGCCCTCACACCCCGGGTCATGTCACTGAAAAGGTGCCCGGCTCTCACACCTTGGGTCATGTCACTGAAGGGGTGCCCAGCTCTCACACTCCGGGCCATGGTGCTGGAGGGGTGTCAGGCCCTGACACATCCGAGACATGACACTGATGTGGCGCCCGGCATTCACGCCCCTGGCCATGTCACTGAAGCTTTGCCCGGCCCTCACACCCCTGGCCATGACACTAAAGCTTTGCCCGGCCCTCACACCCTTGGTCATGTACCTAAAGTGGTGCCCGGCCCTCATACCCCGGGTCATGGCACTGATGAGGTGCCCGGCCACACCTCATACCCCGGGTCATAGCACTGATAAGGTGCCCGGCATTCCCCACCCCTGGCCATTTTTTCAAGCTTTGCCTCACACCCCCGATTCACTTGGCACTGAAAGGGTGCCCAGCCCTCACACTCCCGGGCCATGGTGCTGGGAGATTTGTCAGGCCTGGCATCCAGTCATGACACTGAAAAGTGCCCGGCCCTCACACCCCAGGCCATGGTGCTGGAGAGGTGCCCAGCCTCACACCCCGGTCATGTCACTAAAGGGGTGCTTCCTCACCCAGGCCACGGTGCTGGATTGGTGCCCAGCCACCACCCGGGTCATGTCACTAAGGGTGCCCGGCCCTCACCCGGGTCATGGCACTGAAATGGTGCCCTAGCCATCACACCCCGGGTCATGGTGCTGGACGGGTGCCAGCCCTCACACCCGGGTCATGGTGCTGGAGGGGTGCCCGGCCTTCACACCCCGGGTCATGTCACTAAACGGGTGCCCGGCCCTTACATCCCGGGTCATGTCACTGATGGAGTGCACGGCCATGACACCCCGGGTCATGGACCAAAAGGGGTGCCCGGCCCTCACACCCCTCGTCATGGCACTCATGAGGTGCCCGGCCCTGACACCCCTGGCCATGGCACTGAAGCTTTGCCCGGCCCTCACACCCCTGGTCATGTACCTAAAGTTGTGCCCGGCCCTCACACCCCGATTCATGGCACTGCAAGGGTGCCCGGCCCTCTCACCCCGGGCCATAGTGCTGGAGGGGTGTCAGGCCCTGACACACCCGGGTCATGACACTGAAGGGGTGCCCGGCCCTCACACCCCAGGCCTTGGTGCTGGATGTGTGCCCGGCCCTCACACCCCGGGTCATGTCACTGAAGGGGTGCCAAGCTCTCACACTCCGGGTCATGGCACTGAAGGGGTGCCTGGCCCTCACACCCCGGGTCATGGTGCTGAAGTGGTGCCCGGGCCTCACACCCCGGGTCGTGGTGCTGATGGGGTGCCCGGCCCTCACACCCCGGGTCATGTCACTGAAGCGGTGCCCGGCCGTCACACCCCGGGTCATACACTAGGGGTGCCGCCACACCCCACCATGGCAAAAGGCCCACCTCACACCGTCATGCACTGGAGGGGTGCCTGCCTCACACCCATGGAACTGAAGTGCCAGGCCTCACACCCCGTCATGGACCTAAGGTGCCCGCCTACACCCCCGCCATGTGGGTGCCCGCCTCACACCCGGCCATGAAACTGAAGGGGCGCCCCGCCCCCACACCCCGGCCATAGTGTTGAAGGGTGCCTGGCCTACCCCGGCCAAGTGCTGAAGGTACCCGGCCCTCACACCCTGGGTCATGGAGCTGAAGGTGCCCGACCTCACACCCCGGGTCATGACACTGAAGGGTGCACGCCCTCACACCCTGGGTCATGGCATAAAAAGGTGCCCGGCCCCACACGCCGGGTCATGGGCTGAAGGTGCCCGGCCTCACACCCCGGTCATGGCACTGAAGGTGCCCGCCTCACACCCCATCATGGCACTGAAGGGTGCCCGCCTCACACGCCGGGTCATGAGCAGAAGGGGTGCCCGGACATCACACCCCGATTCATGGCACTGAAAGGGTGCCCGCCCTCACACCCTGGGTCATGGCACTGAAAGGTGCCAGGCCCTCACACCCGTGTCATGTGAAGGGTTCACGGCCTTCACACCCCGGTTCATAGCTCTGAAGGGGTGCCCGCCTCACACCCCGTTTCATGTCACTGAAGGGATGCCCCGGCCCACACACCCCGGGTCATGGAGCAGAAGGGGTGCCATCACACCCCGATTCATGGCACTGAAAGGGTGCCTGGCCTCACACCCTGGGTCATGGCACTGAAAAGGTGCACAGGCCCTCACACCCCGGTCATGTGAAGGGGTTCACGGCCTTCACACCCCGGTTCATGTCACTGAAGGATGCTCGGCCCTCACACCCCGGGTCATGGTGCTGAAGGGGTGCACGGCCTCACACCCTGATTCATGGCACTAAAGGGTGCCCGGCCCACCCCAGTTCACACACTGAAGGTTGCCCGGCCTTCACACCCAATTTCATGGCACTGAAATAGTGCCCGGCACTCACACCCCGGTCATGTCACTGAAGGTGCACGCCCCCGGGTCATGGACCTAAAGGTGCCGGCCCTCACTACCCGGGTCATGGGGTTGAAGGTTCCCGGTCCTACACCACGGGTCATGGAGCTGAAGGGCTGCCCGGCCATCACACCCCGATTCATGACACTGAAAGGGTGCCCGTCCCTCACACCCGTGTCATGTGAAGAGTGCGCCCTCACACCCCGTTCAAGAGGGTGCCCGGCCCACACCCCGTCTGCCAGAGTGCCCGGCCTCACACCCGCCCATGGCACTGAAGGGAGCCCTCCCTGACGCCTGGTCATGTCACTAAGGGTGCCCGCCCTCACACCCCGGGTCATGGCACTGAGGCGGTGCCCGGCCTCACACCCAGGCCATGGTGCTGGAGGTGCCGGCCCTCCCAGTTCATGGAATTAAGGGTGCCCGGCCCTCACACACCGGGTCATGGTGCTGAAGGGTGCCTGGCCTCACACCCAGGGTCATGGTGCTGAAAGGTGCCCGGCCCTCACACCCAGTTCATGTCACTACAGGTGCCAGGCCCCCACACTCAGGTCATGTCACTGAAGGGGTACAGCCCTGACATCCCAGGTCATGGCACTGAAGGTTTGCCCGCCCTCCCCCAGGTCATGTACCTAAAGTGGTGCCCGGCCCTACACCCCGATTTATAGCACGAAAGGGTGCCAGGCCCTCACACCCCGACTCATGGCACTGAAGGGTCCCGGCCCTCACACCCCGGGTCATGACACAAGCGGCGCCCGGCCGTCACACCCGGGCCATGGTGCTGAAGGTGCCCGGTCCTCACACCCTGGGCTATGGTGCTGGAGGTGCCGGCCTCACATACCTGGTCATGGAGCAGAAGGGTGCCCGGACATCACACCCCGATTCATGGCACTGAAAGGGTGCCTGGCCTCTCACACCCTGGGTCATGGCACTGAAAGGTGCCAGCCCTCACACCCCCGTGTCATGTGAAGGGGTTCACGGCCTTCACACCCCGGTTTCCATAGCTCTGTAGGGGTGCCCGGCCCTCACACCTCGTTTCATGTCACTGAAGGGATGCTCGCCCTCACACCCCGGGTCATGGCACGAAGAAGGTGCGGCCGTCACCCCTGGCCATGGCACTGAAGGTGTGCCCGGCCCTCACACCTGTTGTCATAGACCTAAACAGGTGCCCGCCCTCACACCCCTGGTCATAGACCTAAACAGGTGCCCGGCCCTCACACCCCGGGTCATGGGACTGAAGGGTGCCCGGCCCTCACACCCCGGGTTATGGCACTGAAGGTGACCGCCCTCACAGCCCGGGTCATAGCACTGGTGCCCGCCCACACACCCGGGTCATGTCATTGAAGGTGCCTGCCCTCCACCCCGGGTCATGTCAGTAATGTGCAGACCTCACAGGTCAAGCACTGACGGGGTGCTCAGCCCTCATTCCCCAGGTCATGGTGCTGGAGGTGCCTCACACCGTGGCCATGGCACTGAAGGTTTACCCGGCCCTCACTCCCTGGTCATGCACCTAAAGTGGTGCCCGGCCCTCACACCCCGATTCATGGCACTGAAATCAGGCCCGCCCCACCCGGGTCATGTCACTGAAGGGTGCACGGCGCTCACACCCCGGGTCATGGACCTAAAGGGTGCCCGGCCCTCTACCCGGGTCATGGGGTTAGAAGCGGTTCCAGGTCCTCTCACACCACGGGTCATGGAGCTGAAGGGGCTCTGCCCGGCCATCACACCCCCGATTCATGGCACTAAAGGGTGCCCCGTCCTCACACCCGTGTCATGTGAGAGGGTGCAGCCTCACACAACAGTTCATAGCTCTGTGGGTGCCCCGGCCCTCACACCCCGTTTCATGGCACTAGAGGGGTGCCAGCCCTCTGCCCCGGCTCCACTTGGCACTGAAGGGGTCCCTGCCCTGGCCGCCTCGGGTCATGTCACCCTGAAGGGTGCCAGCCCTCACACCCCGGGTCATAGCACTGATCACGATTGCCTGTAATCACACCCCGGGTCATGGGGCTGAAGGGGTGCCCAGCCCTCACACCCCGGGTCATGGCACTGAAAAAGTGACCAGCCCTCACCTGGTCATAGCACTGAAAGGGTGCCTGCCCACACTTTCGTATCATGTCATTGAAGTGGTGCCCAGCCTCACACCCCAGATTATGTCACTGAAGGGTGCCCGGCCCTCACTCAGGTGATAGCAGAAGGTGCCCGGCCTAATACCCCCGGTCATGGTACTGGAGGGTGCCCAGCGCTCACACCCCGATTCATAGCACTGAAATCGAGCCCGGCCCTCACACCCCAGGTCGCCTTTTGAAAAAGGTGCCCAGCCCTCACCCGTGTCATGTGAAAGGGGTGCCCGGCCCTCACTTGGTTCATAGCTCTGTGGGGTGCCCGGCCCCTCACACCCCCGTTTCATGGCACTAAGGGTTGCCCGGCCCTCTAACCAGCTCATAGCACTGAAGGGGTGCTTCCAGCCCTCACACCTCGGGTCATGGCACTGAAGCAGTGCCCGGCCGTCACACCCCAGGCCATAATTACACTGGAAAAGTGTCCAGGCCACCCAGTTCTGACACTTTGAAGGGTGCCTGTCGCTTCGCCATAGGCCGCCAGGCTTGCTGGAGGTGCCCAGGCCTCACACCCCCAGGCCATATTTTGCTGGAGGGTGCCAGCTAAACATACCGGGTCATGGAGCTGAGGGTGCCCAGCCATCACACCCCAGATCATGGCACTGAAAGGGTGCCCGGCCCTCACACCAAAGGGCCATGGTGCTGGAGAAGTGTCAGGCCCTGACTTTGGTCTCATGACACTGAAGGGGTGCCCAGCCCTCAACAAGCCATGGTGATGGAGGGGTGCCCGGCCCTCACACCCAGGTAATGTCACTGAAAGGGTGCCCAGCCCTCCCCCAGGAGCTTGCTTGGTGCTGGAGGGTGCCCGGCCTCACATACCGGGTCATAGAGATGAAGGGTGCCGGACATCACACCCCCGATTCATGGCACTGAGCAGGGTGCCAGTCTCACCTTTGGTCATGTCACTGAAGAGTGCCCAGGCCTAACTACCCCAGGTTATAGCACTGAAGGGAACCCCAGCCCTCACCCGGGTCATAGTGCTGATGGGGTGCCCAGCCCTCACCCTGGTCCATGTCACTAAAGGGCTGCCCAGCCCTCACACCCCAGGTCATGTCTGAAGTGGTGCCCGGCCCTCACACCCCAGGTCGCACTGAAGGTTTGCCCGGCCTCACCCCTGGTCATGTAACTAAAGTGGTGCCCAGCAATCACACCCCGGTCATAGCACTAAGGGGTGCCCGACCCTCATACCCCAGGTCATGGTGCTGGAGGATGCCCGCCCTCACACCCCGGGTCATGTCACTGAAAAGGTGCCAGCCCTCACCCCGGGTCATGTCACTGAAGGGGTGCCCATGCCTCACACCCCGGGTCATGTCACTGAAAAGGTGCCTGGCCCTCACACCCAGGTCATGTCACTGAACGGGTGCCCGGCCACACCCCAGTATTCACTGAAACCAGCCCTCATCCAGGGCCATGGTGCTCGATTGGTGCCCGGCACTCACACCCACAGGTCATGGTGCTGAAAGGTGCCCGGCCCTCACCCCGATTCCAACATTGAAAGTGCCCGGCCTCACACCCCAGTACACAGTGCCCAGCCTCACACCCCATTTCGCCTAGCTGAAAGGGTGCCCGGCCCTCACCCCCGATTCAGTGACACTGAAGGATGCCCGGCCCTCACACCCCGGGTCATAGTACTGAAGGGGTGCCCGCCCTCACACCCCGGGTCATGGTGCTGGAGGTGCCCAGCCCTCCAAACGCGGTCATGTCACTGAGAGGGTGCCCAGCCCCTCACACCCCAGGTCATGTCACTGAAGGGTGCCAGCCCTCACACCCCGGGTCATCACTAAAGGCGTGCCAGCCCTCACCCAGCTGCAGCACTGAAGAGGTGCCCGGCCCTCACACCTGGGTCGCCCAGCAAGTGGTGCCCGGCCGTCACACCCCAGGCCATGGTGCTGGAAGGGGTGCCCAGCCCTACACACCCCGGTTCTTGACACTGAAAGAGGTGCCCGTCCCTTACACCCAGGCCATAGTGCTGGAGGGGTGCCAGGCCTCACACCCCGGGCCATGGTGCTGGAGAGTGCCAGCCAAACATACCGGCGTGACTGAAGGGTGCCAGCCATCACACCCCGATCATGGCACTGAAAGGGTGCCAGCCCTCACACCACGGGTCATGGTGCTGGAGGGGTGTCAGCCCCTGACACCTGGTCATGGCACTGAAGGGTGCCAGCCTCCTACCATGGTGCTGGGGTGCCCGGGCCCTCACACCCCGGGTAATGTCACTGAAATGCCCGCCACCCCAGGCCATGTGCTGGAGGGTGCCCGGCCCTCACATACCGGGTCATGGAGATGAAGGGGTGCCCAGACATCACCCCGATTCATGGCACTGAACGGTGCCAGTCCTCCACACCTTTGGTCATGGCACTGAAGGGGCCCGGCCCTCACACCCAGGTCATGGTGCTGAAGGGTGCCTGCCCTCTCACCCAGGTCATGTCACTAAGGCCTGCCTCACACCCGGGTCATGTCACTGAAGTGGTCGCGGCCCTCACACCCCCGTCATGGCACTGAGTTTGCCCAGCCCTCACACCCCTGGTCATGTACCTAAGTGGTGCCCGGCAATCACACCCGGTCATAGCACTAAAGGGGTGCCCCACTCATACCCCGGGTCATGGTGCTGGTGGGGTGCCCAGCCTTCCAACCCGGGTCATGTCACTGAAAGGGTGCCCAGCCCTCACACCCGGGTCGCAGCACTGAAGGGTGCCTGGCCCCACACGGGTCATGTCACTGAAGGGTGCCCGGCCGTCACACCCCAGGTCATGTCACTGTAAGGTGAAGGGGTGTCCCGCACCCAGACCGTAGTTGCTGGAGGGTGCCCGGGCCTCCGCTGAGGCATAGTTGCTGGAGGGGGTGCCAGCCCCAAACTTATACCAGGTCCGCTGGGCTGAAGGGGTGCCAGCCATCACACACCCGAATCCTTGGCACTGATAGGGTGCCCGGCCCTCTCACACCACGGGCCATGGTGCTGGAGGGTGTCAGGCCCTGACACACGTGGTCATGACACTGAGCAGATTGCCCGGCCCTCCTTAGGCCATGGTGCTGTAGGGGTGCCCGGCCCTCACACACCCCAGGTAATGTCACTGAAAGAGTGCCCCGGCCTCACACCAGGCCATGGTGCTGGAGGTGCCCCGGCCCCTCACATACCGGTCCTTGGAGATGAAGGGTGCAGGACATCACACCCTGATTCTTTAACGAGCAGTGCCCAGTCCTCCATGCTTTGGTCATGTCACTGAAGGGGTGCTGATTCGCACACACCGGGTCAGCACCAGAAGAGGGAGCCCGGCCCTCACACGGGTCATGGTGCTGAAGGGGGTGCCCGGCCTCACACCCCAGGTCATGGCACTGAAGGTTTGCCCGGCCTCACCTGAGGGTCATGTACCTAAAGTGGTGCCCAGTAATCACACCCCGGTCACTTAGCACTAAAGGGTGCCGGCCTCACGGTGCATGGTGCTGGAGAGGTGCCAGCCTTCATCCCAGGTCCTTAATGTCACTGAAAGGGTGCCGGCCCTCACCAGGTCATGTCACTGAAGGGTGCCCGACCCTCATACCCGGGTCGCTGAATTGCTGGAGGTGCCCGGCCTCCCAGTCATGTCACTGAAAGGTGCCCGGCCACCACACCCGGATCATAGCCACCCAGTAGAGGTGCCCATCCCTCACACCCTGGGTCACTTGGCACTGAAGGGGTACTGGCCCTCACACCCCAGGTCCTCACTGAATGATTTGCCCGGCCGTCACCCAGGTCTAATGTCACTGAAAGAGATTGTCCGGCCCCCTCACATCCCAGACCGGGTATGATTGTTTGGCACTCACACCACGGAGTCATGGTGCTGAAGGGTGCCAGCCCTCACACCCCGATTCATGGCATTGAAAGATTGCCCGGCCTCACACCCGATTTCGCAGCACTGGGTGCCCGCTCACCCCATTTCATGGCACTGAAAGGTGCCAGCCCTCACACCCCGATTCGTGACACTGAAGGAGTGCCCGGCCCTCACCCCAGGTCATAGTGAAGAATTGCCAGCCCTCCACCCAGGTCGCGCCAGGTGCTGGAGAAGTGCCCGGCCCCCTCCCACCCCGGGTGTATCACTGAAAGTTTTAGCCCTCACTGAGTCATGTCACTGAAGGGTGCCCAGCTCTCACCTCCCGGGTCATGGCACTGGAGGTGCCAGCCCCTCACACACCCCAGGTCATGTCACTGAAGGTGCCCGGCCTCACACTTTCCAGGTCATGGCACTAAAGAGATTTTGACCCTCCACACCCCAAGTCATGGTGCTGAGGGGTGCTTGGCACGCTCTCACACTCCGGTCATGCTGAAGGTGCCTGGCCCTCACAAGAGCTCAGGTCATGGTGCTGGAAGGGGCGTCCGGCCCTCACACCCCCAGGCCATAGTGCTAGTTAGTGCCAGCCATCACACCCCGTTTCATAGCACTGAAAAGGGGTACCCCGGCCCTCTCACTCCCCAGATTCGTGACACTGAAGGGGTGCCAGCCCTCACACACCCCAAGTCATAGTGCTAGAAGTGCCCAGCTCTCACACTCCGGGTCCTTGGCACTGAAAGGGGGTACCTAGCCCTCACAGCCCAGGTCCTTGGCACTGAAAGGGGTGCAGCCTCACCCCAGGTCATGAGTGCTGGAGGTGCCTCCACACCCCTGGTCATGTACCTAAAGTGGTGCTTGACCAATCACCCGGGTCATAGCACTGAGGAGGTTTTGGCCCTGCCGGGTCATGGTGTGCTGGAGGGTGCCCGGCCTTCCCCCAGGTCACGTCACTGGGGGTGCTGGCCGCGAGCACCCCTGGTCATGGACCTAAAGCGTTTGCCCGGCCCTCACACCCAGGGGTCATGGGGTTGAGGCAGTTCCAGCCTCACATCCCGGGTCATGGTGCTGATGAAGTGCCAGCCCTCACACCCCGATTGTGGCACTGAAATCGAGCCAGCCTAACACCTGGGTGTAATTTTGAAAGATGTGCCAACCCACCGATTCATTCACTTTGAGGGGTGCCCGACCTCACACAGGTCATGTAAGGGTGCCAGCCTAACTGAAGGGTGCCGGCCGTCACCCGATTCATGGCACTGAAGGGTGCCCGGCCCTCACCCCGGGCCATGGAGCTGGAGGTGTCAGGCCCCTGGCCACACCGTGTCATGACACTGAAGGGTGCCAGCCCTCACACCCCGTTTCATAGCACAAAGGGTGCCCGGCCCTCACACCCCGATTCATGACACTGAAGGGGTGCCCAACCCTCACACCCGGGTCATGGCACTAAAGGGTGCCCGGCCTCACACCCCAAGTCATGGTGCTTGAGGGTGCCCAGCTCACACTCCGGGTCGCACCTAAAGGGGTCCCTGGCCCTACACCCCGGGTCATGGTGTGAGCGGTGCCCGGCCCTCACACCCGGGTCATGGTGCTGATGGGGTGCCCGGCCCTCCACACCCGGGTCATGTCACTGAAGCAGTGCCCGGCCGTCACACCCCGGGTCATGTCACTGAAGGGGTGTCCTGCCCTCACACCCCGGCCATGGTGCTGGATTGGTGCAGGCCCTCACACCCCGGGTCATGGTGCTGAAGGGTGCCAGCCCTCACACCCGATTCATGGCACTGAGGTGCCCGGCCCTCACCCCGGTTGCAGCACTGTAGGGGTGCCGGCCCTCACACACGTTTCATGGCACTGAAAGTGCCAGCCCTCACACCCCGGTCATGGTGCTGGAGGGTGCCCAGCCCCTCACCCCGGGTCATGTCACTGAAAGGGTGCCCGCCCTCACAGCCAAGGTCATGTCACTGAAGGGGTGCCCAGCTCACACCTCCGGTCATGGCACTGAAGGGGTGCCTGGCCCTAAACCCCGGGTCATGGTGCTGAAGGGGTGCCCGGCCCTTACACCCGGGTCATGAGGGTGCATGGCCTCACAGTTCATAACCTGTTGAGGGGTGCCCTGCCCCCACACCCCGTTTCATGACACTGATGGGGTGCCTGGCCTCCCACACCCCAGGCCATGGGGCTGGAGGGGTTCCGGCCCTCACACCCGGGTCATATCACTGAAAGTGCCCGCCCCTCACACCCCGGTTCCGCCAGCACTGTAGGTGCCCGGCCCTCACACACCGTTTCATGGCACTGAAAGGGTGCCAGGCCCTCACACCCCGGGTCATGGTGCTGGAGGGTGCCCGGCCCTCACACAGGGTCATGTCACTGAAAGGGTGCCCGGCCCTCCACAGCCACGGTCATTCACTGAAGGGGTGCCCAGCTCTCACCACTCCGGGTCATGGCACTGAAGGGTGCCTGGCCCCTAAACCCAGGTCATGGTGCTGAAAGGGTGCCCGGCCCCCACACCCCGGGTCATGTGAAGGTGCATGGCCCTCACACCGGTTCATAACACTGTAGGGGTGCCCTGCCCCCACCGTTCATGACACTGATGGGGTGCCGGCCCCACCCCAGGCCATGGGGCTGGAGGGTTCCCAGCCCTCACACCGGGTCATGTCACTGAAAGGGTGCGGCCTCACACCCCGGGCCATGGTGCTGGAGGGTGCGCCCTCACATACCGGGTCATGGAGATGAAGGGTGCCCTGCCCTCCCCACCCAGGGTCAAGATCACTAAAGGGTGCCACCACCACCCCGGGTCATGTCACTGGTGTGCGGCCCTCACCCGGGTCATGGCACCTATGAGGTGCCCGGCCCTCACACCCCTGCCTTAACTGAAGGTTTGCCCCGGCCCTAAACACCCTGGTCATGTACCTAAGTGGTGCCCAGCCTCCACCCCGGGTCATGTCACTGAAGTGGTGCCTGGCGTCACCCCAGGTCATGGCACTGATGGTGCCCGGCCTCCACCCCTGGCCATGGCACTGAAGGTTTGCCCGGCTCTCACCCCTGGTCATGTACCTAAAGTGGTGCCCGGACCTCACACCCCTGGGTCATAGCATTAAGTGCCCGGCCCTCAAACCACGGGTCATGGTAATAGAGGGTGCACACCCAGGGTCAAGTCACTGAAAGTGCCCGGCCCTCACACCCTAGTCACTCATGAGGTGCCCGGCCTCACACCCCTGGCCATGGCACTGAAGCTTTGCCGGCCTACACCCCTGGTCTTCAAGGTTGTGCCCGGCCCTCACGATTCATGGCACTGCAAGGTGCCCGGCCCTCACACCCCGGGCCATAGTGCTGGAGGGTGTCAGGCCTGACACACCAGGTCATCACACTGAAGGTGCCCCAGCCCTCCACCCCCAGGCCTTGGTGCTGGAGGGTGCCCAGCCCTCACACACCCCGGGTCATGTCACTGAAGGGTGCCCAGCTCACACCTCCGGTCGGCACTGAAGGGTGCCGGGCCTCACACCCCGGGTCATGGTGCTGAAGTGGTGCCCAGCCCTCACACCCCGTGCAGGTGCTGTTGGGGTGCCAGCCTCCACCCCGGGTCATGTCACTGAAGGGTTCGGCCATCCTGGGTTATGTCACTGAGGTGCCCGCCTCACACCCCGGGCGATGGTGCTGAAGGTGCGGCCCCACACGGTTCGCAGCACTGTGGTGCCCGGCCCTCCCACGCCGGGTCATGGTGTGGAGGTGCCCGGCATTCACACTCGGGCCATGGTTCTGGAGGGGTGTCAGGCGCCCTGACACATCGGTCATGAAACTGAAGGGTGCCCGGCCCTCACACCCGGGGTCATGGTGCTGGAGGTGCGGCCCTCACCCCGGCTCATGTCACTGAAAAAGGTGCCGGCTCTCCACCCCGGGTCATGTCACTGAGGGTGCCCAGCTCTCACCTCCGGGTCATGGCACTGAAGGGTGCCTGGCCCTCACACCCCGGGTCATGGTGCTGAAGTGGTGCCCGCCCTCACACCCCGGGTCGTGGTGCTGATGGGTGCCAGCCCTCACACCCGGGTCATGTCACTGATGGGTGCCGGCCGTCACACCCCGGGTCATGTCACTGAAGGGTGCCAGCCCTCACCCCGGGCGATGGTGCTGAAGGTGCAGCCTCACACCCAGTTCCGCAGCACTCTAGGGGTGCCCGGCCATCACACGCCCGGGTCATGGTGCTGGAGGGCCCAGCATTCACCTCCGGGCCATGGTGCTGGAGGGGTGTCAGGCCCTGACACATCGGTCCATGACACTGACAGGGTGCAGCCCTCACACCCGGGTCATGGTGCTGGAGGGTGCGGACCTCACACCGGGTCATGTCACTGAAAAGGTGCCCGCTCTCACACGGGTCATGTCACTGAAGGGGTGCCCAGCCTCTCACACTCCGGGCCATGGTGCTGGAGGGTGTCAGGCCCTGACACATCCAGTCATGACACTGATGCGCCCGGCATTCACGCCCCTGGCCATGTCACAAGCTTTGCCAGCCCTCACCTGGCCATGACACAAGCTTTGCCGGCCCTCACACCCCTGGTCATGTACCTAAAGTGGTGCCCGCCCTCATACCCCAGGTCATGGTGCTGGAGGGGTGCCCGGCCCTCACACGGGTCATGTCACTGAAAGGTGCAGCTCTCACACCCAGGGTCATGTCACTGAAGGGGTGCCCTAGCTCTCCCTCCGGGTCATGGCACTGAAGGGTACCTGGCCCTCACACCCCAGTCATAGTGCTGAAGTGGTGCCAGCCCTCACGGGTCGTGGTGCTGATGGGGTGCCAGCCCTCACACGGGTCATGTCACTGAAGGGGTGACCGGCCGTCACACAGGTCATGTCACTGAAGGGTGCCCAGCCTCCCCCAGTTCGCAGCACTGTAGAGTGCCCTGGCCCTCACACGCCGGGTCATGGTGCTGGAGGGTGCCGGCATTCACCTCCGGGCCCATGGTGCTGGAGGTGTCAGGCCCCTGACACATCGGGTCATGACACTGAAGGTGCCAGCCCTCACACCCCGGGTCATGGTGATGGAGGGTGTCCGGCCCTCACACCCCGGGTCATGTCACTGAAAAGGTGCCCGGCTCTCACACCCCGGGTCATGTCACTGAAGGGGTGCCCAGCTCTCACACTCCGGGCCATGGTGCTGGAGGGGTGTCAGGCCCTGACACATCCGAGTCATGACACTGATGTGGCGCCCGGCATTCACGCCCCTGGCCATGTCACTGAAGCTTTGCCCGGCCCTCACACCCCGGGTCATGTCATTAAGGCGGTGCCCGGCACTCACACCCTGGGTCATGTTACTGAAGTGGTGCCCGGCCCTCACACCCCGGGTCATGGCACTGATGAGGTGCCCGGCCCTCACACCCCTGGCCATGGCACTGAAGGTTTGCCCGGCCCTCACACCCCTGGTCATGTACCTAAAGTGGTCCCCGGCCCTCACACCCCGGGTCATAGCACTAAAGGGGTGCCCTTCCCTCATACCCCGGGTCATGATGCTGGAGGGGTGCCCGGCCTTCACACCCCGGGTCATATCACTGAAAGGGTGCCCGGCCCTCACACCCCGGGTCATGTCACTGAAGGCGTGTTCGGCCCTCACACCCCGGGCCATGGTGCTGGATTGATGCCTGGCCCTCACACCCCGGGCCATGGTGCTGAGGGTACAGCCCTCACCCCGATTCGCTGAAAGGTGCAGCCACCACACGGTTCGTGACACTGAGAAGGGGTGCCCAGCCACCACCCCAGGTGTGTGTCACTGAAAGTGCCCAGCCTCACACCCCGATTCGGCGTGACACTGAAGGGGTGCCCTTCCCTCACACCACGATTCGTGACACTGAAGGGGTGTGGCCGCCACCCCAGGTCATAGCACTGAAAGGGTGCCCGGCCCTCACACCCCAGGTCATGTCACTGAAGGGGTGCCCGGTCCTCACACCCCGACTCGTGACACTGAAGGGGTGCCCGGCCCTCACACCCCGGGTCATGGCACGGAAGGGGTGCCCGGCCCTCACACCCCGGGTCATGGTGCTGAAGGAGTGCATGGCCCTCACATCCCGGGTCATGGTGCTGGAGGGGTGCCCGGCCTTCACATCCCAGGTCATGTCACAAAAGGGGTACCCGGCCCTCACACCCCGGGTCATGTCACTGAAGGGGTGCACGGCCATGACACCCCTGGTCATGGACCTAAAGCGGTGCCCGGCCCTCACAGCCCGGGTGATGGGGTTGAAGCGGTTCCCGGCCCTCACATCCCGGGTCATGGTGCTGATGGGGTGCCCGGCCCTCACACCCTGATTCTTGGCACTGAAATCGAGCCCGGCCCTAACACCCTGGGTCATGGTGCTGAAGGGGTGCCCAGCCCTCACACCCCGATTCATTTCACTGAAGGGGTGCCCGACCCTCACACCCCAAGTCATGTGAAGGGGTACCCGGCCCTCACACCCCGGGCCATGGTGCTGGATTGATGACTGGCCCTCACACCCCGGGTCATGGTGCTGAGGGGGTGCCCGGCCCTCACACCCCGATTCATGGCACTGAAAGGAGGCCCGGCCCTCACACCCCGGTTCGCAGCACTGTAGGGGTGCCCGGCCCTCACACCCCGTTTCATGGCACTGAAAGGGTGCCCGGCCCTCACACCCCGATTCGTGACACTGAAGGGGTGCCTGGCCCTCACACCCCGGGTCATGGCACTGAAGGCGTGCCCGGCCCTCACACCCCGGGTCATGGCACTAAAGGGGTGACCGGCCCTCGCACCCCGGGTCATGTAACTGAAGGGGTGTCCTGCCCTCACACCCCGGGTCATGGTGCTGAAGGGGTGCCCGGTCCTCACACCCCGATTCATGGTACTGAAAGGGTGCCCGGCCCTCACACCCCGGTTCGCAGCACTGTAGGGGTGCCCGGCCCTCAAACCCCGTTTCATGGCACTGAAAGGGTGCCCGGCCCTCACACCCCGATTCTTGACACTGAAGGGCTGCCCGGCCCTCTCACCCAGGGTCAAGGCACTGAAATCGAGCCCGGCCCTAACACCCTGGGTCATGGTGCTGAAGGGGTGCCCAGCCCTTACACCACGATTCATTTCACTGAAGAGGTGCCCGACCCTCACACCCCAGGTCATATGAAGGGGTGCCCGGCCCTCACACCCCGGTTCGCAGCACTGTAGGGGTGTCCGGCCCTCACACCCCGTTTCATGGCACTGAAAGGGTGCCCGGCCCTCACACCCCGGGTCATGGCACTGAAGGGGTGCCTGGCCCTCACTCCCCGGGTCATGGTGCTGGAGGGGTTCCCGGCCTTCACACCCCGGGTCATGTCACTAAAGGGAGGCCCGGCCCTCACACCCCGGGTCATGTAACTGAAGGGGTGCACGGCCATGACATCCCGGGTCATGGACCTAAAGGGGTGCCCGGCCCTCACACCCCGGGTCATGTCACTGAAGGGTGCCAGCCTCCACCCCCAGGTCATAGCACTGAAGGGTGCCTAGCCCTCACACCCGGATCATGGTGCTGGACGGGTGCCCGGTCCTCCACACCCGGGTCATGGTGCTGGAGGGTGCCAGGCTTCACACCCCGGGTCATGTCACTAAACGGGTGCCAGCCTCACACCCGGGTCATGTAACTGTCGGGGTGCACGGCCAGACACCCCGGGTCATGGACCTAAGGGTGCCAGCCCTCCACCCCTGGTCATGGCACTCATGAAGTGCCCGGCCCTCACACCCCTGGCCATGGCACTGAAGCTTCCCGCCCTCACACCCGGGTCGGTGCTGAAGTGGTGCCGGCCCTCACACGGGTCGTGGTGCTGATGGGGTGTCAGGCCCCGACACACCGGGTCATGACACTGAAGGATGCCCGGCCCTCACACCCTGGGTCATGTCACTGAAGGGGTGCCCAGCTCTCACACTCGGGTCATAGCACTGAAGGGGTGCCTGGCCCTCACACCCCAGGTAATGGTGCTGAAGTGGTGCCCGGCCCCTCACCCGGGTCGTGGTGCTGATGGGGTGCCAGCCTCACACCCGGGTCATGTCACTGAAGGGTGCCCGGCCCTCACACCCGGGGCCATGGTGTTGAAGGGGTGCCAGCCCTCACACCGATTCATGGCACTGAAAAGGGTGCCTCCCAGCAGTTCACCCCTTTTTCTTAGGGGTGCCCGCCCCTCACCTGGGGTCTTGGTGCTGGAGGGTGCCCGGCATTCACACTCCAGGCCATGATGGAGGGGTGGCAGGCCCTGACACATCCGGGTCATGACACTGATGGGGCGCCCGGCATTCACGCCCTGGCCATGTCACTGAAGCTTTGCCCGGCCCTCACACCCCTGGCCATGACCTGAAGCTTTGCCCGGCCTCACACCCCTGGTCATGTACCTAAAGTGGTGCTCGGCCCTCCCCCGGGTCATAGCACTAAAGGGGTGCCTGGCTACACCCCGGGTCATGGCACTGATGAGGTGACCGGCATTCACACCCCTGGGAATGGCACTGAAGCTTTGCCGGCCCTCACACCCCGATTCATGGCACTGAAACGGTGACCGGCCCTCACACTCCGGGCCATGGTGCTGGAGGTTGTCAGGCTGACGCATCCGGGTCATGACACTGAAGGGTGTCCGGCCCTCACACCCCAGGCCATGGTGCTGGAGGGTGCCCAGCCCTCACACCCGGGTCATGTCACTGAAGGTGTCCTTCCCTCACACCCCAGGCCACGGTGCTGGATTGGTGCGGCCCTCACACCCCGGGTCATGTCACTGAAGGGTGCCCGGCCACACACCCGGGTCATGGCACTGAAGGGGTGCCTAGGCCTTCACCCCAGGTCATGGTGCTGGACGGGTGCAGCCCTCACACCCCGGGTCATGGTGCTGGAGGGGTGCCCGGCCTTCACACGGGTCATGTCACTAAACGGGTGCCCAGCCCTCACCCAGGTCATGTCACTGAAGGGTGCACAGCCATGACACCCCAGGTCATGGACCTAAAGGGTGCCAGCCCTCACACCCCGGGTCATGGTGCTGATGGGATGCCGGCCCTGACATCCCGGTTCATGTCACTGAAGGGTGCCGGCCTCACACCCCGATTCGTGACACTGAAGGGGTGCCCGGCCCTCACACCCCGGGTCATGGCACTGAAAGGTGCCCGGCCCTCACACCCCAGGTCATGTCACTGAAGGGTGCCGCCCTCACACGATTCGTGACACTGAAGGGGTGCCAGCCCTCACACCCCGGGTCATGGCACTGAAGGGGTGCCAGCCCTCACCCCGGGTCATGGTGCTGAAGGGTGCCTGGCCCTCACACCCCGGGTCATGGTGCTGGAGGGGTGTCGGCCTTCACCGAAGGGGGTGTCAGGCCCTTACACCCCGGGTCATGTGAAAGGGTGCCCGGCTCTCACACACATTCATGTCACTGAAAAGGGTGCAGCCCTAAAACCCAGTTCATGTTACTTATAGGGTGCCCGGCCCTCACACTCCAGGTCATGGTGCTGGAGGAGTGCCCAGCCCTGACACCCCGGGTCTTAACAAAAGGGTGCTCGATCCTCACACCTGGTTCACCAAAAGCACTGGATGGGTGCTCGGCACTCACGCCATTTCATAGCACTTAAGGGGTGCCCGGCCCTCACGCCCCGGGTCATGGCACTGATGGGGTGCCCGGCTTCCACCCCTGGACATGGCACTGAAGCTTTGTCCGGCCCTCAAACCCCTGGTCATGTACCTAAAGTGGTGCCCGGCCCTCACTCCCCGATTCATGGCACTGAAAGGGTGCCAGCCTCCACTCCAGGCCATGGTGCTGGTGGGGTGTCAGGCCCTGACACATCCAGGTCATGATGACACTGAAGGGGTGCCCGGCCTAACACCCCAGGCCATGGTGCTGGAGGGGGTGCCAGGCCCTCACCCAGGTCATGTCACTGAAGGTGCCCGGCCTCACACCTGGGTCATGGTGCCTAAGGGGTGCCCAGCCCTCACCCCGATTCATTTCACTGAAGAGGTGCCCCGACTCCTCACACCTCGAAGTCATGTGAAGGGTACCCGGCCCTCACACCCCGGTTGCAGCACTTAGGGGTGCCCGGCCCTCCCACCCCCGTTTCATAGCACTGAAGGGTGCAGCCCTCACACACCCCGGGTCTCGCTGGCACTGAAGGGGGTGCTTTGTCCTCCTTACCCCATGGCATGGTGCTGAAGGGGTGCAGGCCCTCCACACCCCGGTTCATAACACTGTAGGATGCCTGCCCCACACACCCCACGTTTCATGTCACTGAAGGGGTGCCCAGCCTAAAACCCCGGTTCATGTCACTTATGGGGTGCCAGGCCCTCACACTCCGGGTCATAGTGCTGGAGGGGTGCCCAGCCCTGTTGCCCAGATGTGTGAAGGGGTACCCTACCCTCACACCCCTGGTACAAAGCAATGTATGGGTGCCCTGCACTCACACCCCCGTTTCATGGCATGGGGTGCCCGTTCCCACCCAGGGTCATGGCACTGATGAGGTGCAGCCCTCACACCCCTAGCCATGGCACTGTAGCTTTGCCGGTCCTCACACCCTTGGTCATGTCACTGAAGGGTGCCCAGCCCTCACACAGGGTCATGGCACTGAAGGGGGAGCCCAACCCTCCACCCCGGTAATGGTGCTGAAGGGGGTGCCTGGCCCTCCACACCCCAGGTCATGTCACTAAGTGGTGCCCAGCCCTCACACCCCAGGTCATGTCACTAAAGTGGTGCCCAGCCCTCACAGGTCACTGATAGGAGTACCCGGCCCTCACACCCTTGGCCATAGCATTGGTCGGGCCCTCAAACCCCTGGTCATGCCTAAAGTGCCCAGCCCTCACACCCCTGGTCATAGCACTGAAGGGTGCCCAGCCCAGGGGTCATGGCACTGAAGGGGCAGCCCCTCCCACCCCGGGTCATGGTGCTGAAGGGGTGCCAGCCCTCACACCCCGGGTCATGTCCTAAAGCGGTGCCCGCCCTCACACCCCGGTCATGAAACTGAAGGGTGCCTGGTCACACCCGGTCATGGCACTGAATAGGTGCCTGGCCCTCACCCCAGGTCATGGTGCTGGTGGGGTGCCCTGCCTTCAGACCCAGGTCATGTCACTTAAGGGTGCCCGGTCCTCACACCCAGGTCATGTCACTGAAGGGGTGCCTGACCCTCACACCCCAGGTCATGTGAAGGGGTACCCGGCCCTCACACCCCGGTTCGCAGCACTGTAGGGGTGCCCGGCCCTCACCCCGTTTCATGGCACTCAAGGGTGCCCGGCCCTCACACCGGGTCATGGCACTGAAGGGGTGCCTGGCCTCTCCCAGGTCATGGTGCTGGAGGAGTGCCCGGCCTTCACACCCAGGGTCATGTCACTAAAGGGGTGCCCGGTCCTCACACCCCAGGTCATGTCACTGAAGGGTGCACGGCCATGACACCCCAGGTCATGGACCTAAAAGGGTGCCCGGCCCTAACACCCCGGGTCATGGTGCTGATGGGGTGCCCGGCCTCACACCCCGGGTCATGTCCTGAAGGGGTGCCCGGCCGACACACCCCGGGTCATGTCACTGAAGGGGTGTCTTGCCCCCCACACCCCGGGCCATGTTGCTAGATGGGTGCCGGGCCCTCACACCCGGCTCATGGTGATGAAGGGGTGCCCGCCCTCACACCCGATTCATGGCACTGAAAGGGTGTCCAGCTCTCACCAGTTCTCAGCACCTTGGGGTGCCCGGCCTCGATTCATGGCACTGAAAGGGTGCCCGAAAGGGTGCCCGGCCCCTAACACCCCTGGCCATGGTGCTGGAGGGGTGCAGCCTCACACCCGGGTCATGTCACTGAAGGTGCTGGCCCTCCCCGCCCCGGGCCATGGTGCTGGAGGTGCCCAACCCTCATATACTTGGGTCATGGAGATAAGGGGTGCCGGACATCACACTATTCATGGAGACTGAACAGGTGTCGGTCCTCACACCCTTAGTCATGTCACTGAAGGGTGCCCAGCCCTCACACGGAAGTAATGTCACTGAAGAGGCCCAGCCCCCTTGCATGGTCATGGTGCTGAAGGGGTGCCGGGCCTCCACCCCAGGTCATGTCACTGAAGGGGTGCCCAGCCCTCCTAACCCAGGTCATGTAGCACTGAAGAGGTGCCTGGCCCTCACACCCCAGGTGTGGTGCTGGAGTGGTGTCCAGCCTTCACACCCCCAGGTCATGTCACTAAAGGGGTGCCCGGCCCCCTCACACGGGTCATGTCACTGAAGGTGCACAACCCAAGGCTGCCCCGGATCATGGACAAAGGTGCCAGCCCTCACACCCCCGGGTCATAGGGTTGGCAGCCCCAGCCCTCACACCCAGGTCATGGTGCTGATGGTGCCCAGCCCTCACCCCTATTCTTGGCACTGAAATCAGGCCAGCCTAACACCCCTGGGTCATAGTGCTGAAGGGGTGCCCAGCCCTCACACCCCGATTAATTTCTGAAGGGGTGCCCGACCCTCCACCCCCAGGTCATGTGAAGAGTGCCCGGCCTTCACCCCAGTTCGCGCGCACTGTGAGGTGCCCGGCCTGACACCCTGTTTCATTGCTTTTCTGAAAGGGTGTCAACCCTCACCCCGATTCTCATGACACTGAAGGGGTGCAGCCCTCACACACCCAGGTCATGGCACTAAAGGGGTGCCAGCCGTCACACGGATCATGTCACTGAAGGGTGCCAGCCCCACACCCCGGGTCATGTGTTAAGGCGGTGCCAGCACTCCTCCCTGGGTCATGTCACTGAAAGTGGTGCCCGGCCTCACACCCCGTGTCATGGCACTGATAAAGTGCCAGCCCTCACACCCCTGGCCATGGCACTGAAGGTTTGCCCGGCCTCACACCCCTGGTCATGTACTAAAGTGGTGCCCAGCCTCACACCCCAGGTCATAGCACTAAAGGGTGCCCTTCCCTCTCACTGATTCATGATGCTGGAGGGTGCCCGGCCCCTTCACACACACCCCGGGTCATATCACTGAAAAGGGTGCCCTCACCCCGGGTCATGTCACAGAAGGGGTGTCCGGCCCTCACCCCGGCATGGTGCTGGATTGATGCCTGGCCCTCACACCCCGGTCGTGACACTGAAGGGGTGCCCGGCCTCCACATCGGGTCATGTCACTGAAGGGGTGCCAGCCCTCACACTCAGGTCATAGCACTGAGTGGATGCCCAGCCCTCACACCCCAGGTCCTGCACTGATGAGGTGCCCGGCCCTCCACACCCAGGTCATGTCACTGAAGGGGTGCCCAGCCCTCACACCCCAGGTCCTTGGCACTGAATAGGTGCCTGGCCCTCACACCCAGGTCATGGTGCTGGTGGGGTGCCTGCCTTCCACCCCAGGTCATGTCACTAAAGGAGTGCCCGGTCCTCACACCCACCGGGTCATGTCACTGAAAGGGGTGCCCGACCCTCACACACCCCCAGGTCATGTGAAGGGGGGTACCCGGCCTCCTACGCCCAGTTCATAACACTGTAGGTGCCAGCCCTCACACCCCGTTTCATGGCATTCAAAGGGTGCCCGGCCCTCACACCCGCGTCATGGCACTGAAGGGGTGCCTGGCTCACTCCAGTCATGGTGCTGGAGGGGTGCCCGGCCTTCCTGCATGGGTCATGTCACTAAAAGGGGGTGCCCGGTTCAAACACCCCGGGTGTGTCACTGAGAGGGGTGCACGGCCACCATGACACCCAGGTCATGGACCCTAAAGGGTGCCCGGCCCCTAACACCCCGGGTCACTTCGTTGCTGATGGGTGCCCGGCCCTCACACACCCCGGGTCATGTCCTGAAGGGGTGCCCGGCCCTCACACCCCGTTTCATGGCACTGAAAGGGTGCCTGGCCCTCACACCCCGATTGGTGACACTGAAGGGGTGCCTGGCCCTCACACTCCGGGTCATGGCACTGAAGGGGTGCCCGGCCCTCACACCCCGGGTCATGGTGCTGGAGGGGTGCCCGGCCCTCACACCTTGGGTCATGTCACTGAAAGGGTACCAGGCCCTCACACCCAGGTTCATGTCACTGAAGGTGCCCAGCTACCACTCCTGGTCATGGTGCTGAAGGGGTGCCTGGCTCCTTACACCCTGGGTCATGTGAAAGGGTGCCCGGCCCTCACACTCCCCGGTCTACACACTAGGGGTGCCCTGCCCCCACACCCCGTTTCATGCCAGTGAAGGGGTGCCCGGCCCTCATACCCCGGGTCATGGCACTGAAGTGGTTGCTGGCCCTTACACCCCGGGTCATGTGAAAGGGTGCCCGGCCCTCACACCCCGGTTCATAACACTGTAGGGGTGCCCGGACATCACACCCCTATTCATGGTACTGAACGGGTGCCCGGTCCTCACACCCTTGGTCATGTCACTGAAGGGTGCCCAGCTCTCACACCCCGGGTCATGGCACTGAAGGGGAGCCCGGCCCTCACACGCCGGGTCATGGTGCTGAAGGGGTGCCCTGCCTTCACACCCCTGGCCATGGCACTGAAGGTTTGCCCGGCCCTCACACCGCAGGTCATGTCACTGAAGTGGTGCGGCCACCACCCTGGGTCATAGTGCTGGAGGGGTGCCCAGCCTTCCACCCAGGTCATGTCACTAAGGGGTGCCAGCCCTCACACCCCAGGTCATGTCACTGAAGGGGTGCACAGCCGCCGACACCCCCGGATCCAGAGACCCTAAAGGGGTGCCGGCCTCACCCTGGGTCATAGGGTTGAAGCGGTTCCTGGGTCCTCACACCACACACACGGGTCATGGAGCTGAAGGGGTGCCCGGCCCTCATACCCTGATTCATGGCACTGAAATCGAGCCCGGCCCTCACACCCCGGGTCATGGCACTGAAAAGGTGCCCGGCCCTCACACCCCGGGTCATGTCACTGAAGGTGTGCACGGCCCTCACACCCCGGGTCATGGACCTAAAGGGGTGCCCGGCCCTCACACCCCGGGTCATGGCACTGAATAGGTTCCAGGTCCTCAAACCCCGTTTCATAGCTCTGTCGGGGTGCCCGGGCCTCCCACCCCGTTTCATGGCACTTAAGGGGTGCCCGGCCCTCACACCCCGGCTCATGGCACTAAAGGGGTGTCCGGCCGTGACGCCCAGGGACATATCACTGAAGGGGTGCCCGGCCCTAACACCCCGGGTCATTGCACTGAAGCGGTGCCCGGCCGTCACACCCCTGGCCATGGCACTGAAGGTATGCCCGGCCCTCACACCCCTGGTCATGTCACTAAGGGTGCCAGCCTCCCACACCCGGGTCATGTCACTGAAGGGTGCAGCCATGACACCCCGGATCAAGGACTAACACCCCGGGTCATGGACCTAAAGGGTGCCCGGCCCTCAAACCCTGGGTCATGGGGTTGAAGCGGTTCCTGGTCCTCACACCACGGGTCATGGAGCTGAAGGGGTGCCCGGCCATCACACCCCTATTCATGGCACTGAAAGGGTGCCCGCCTCACACCCCGGGTCATGGCACTGAAAAGGTGCCCGCCCTCACACCCCGGGTCATGTCACTGAAGGTGCACGGCTCACACCCCGGGTCATGGACCTAGGGTGCCCGGCCTCACACCCGGGTCATGGCACTGAATAGGTTCCTGCCCTCACACCCGGTTCATAGCTCTGTCGGGTGCCCGGCTTCCCACCACATTTCATGGCACTTAGGGTGCCCGGCCCTCACCCTCCGGGTCATGGTGCTGGAGGGTGCCCGGCCTTCACACCCCGGGTCATGTTCTCTGAAGGGTGCCCGGCCTCACACCCCGGGTCATGGCACTGAAGGAGTAGCCGGCCCTACACCCCGTGTCATGGCACTGAAGGTATGCCCGGCACTCACACCCTGGTCATAGAGCTAAACGAGTGCCCGGCCCTCTACCCCGGTCATATCATTGGTGCCCGGCCCGCCCACCACCCAGGTTCTCCTGAAATGCCCAGCCTCACCCAGGTCATAGATCTGAAGGGGTGCCCGGCCCCTCACCCCGTGTCATGTGAAGGGGTGCCAGCCCTCGCCTCTGGTTCATAGCTCTGGCAAGGGTGCATAACCCTCACACCCATTTCTTGGCACTAAATGGGTGCCCGGCCTCACAGCTCCATGTCACTGAAGGTGCCCAGCCTCACACCCCGGTTACTTGACACTGAAGGGGTGCGGCCCTCCACACACCCAGTCCATGGACCACAAGGGGTGCCCAGCCCTCACCCTACAGTCATATAGGGTTGAAAGGGGTTCCACCCGGGTCATGGTGCTGGATGGTGACCAGCCCTCACCCGGGTCATGTCACTGAAGGGGTGCCTTCCTCACACACCCCAGTTCATGGCACTGAAGGGTGCCCAGCCTCACACTCAGGTCATGGTGCTGGAGGGGTGCCCGGCCTCACACCCGGGTCGTAATGGGGTGCCCGGCCCTCACACCCGGGTCATGTCACTGAGGGGTTCCGGCCCCAGGTCATCATCACTTCAAAGGGGTGCCCGGCCCTCACACCCAGGTCATGTCACTGAGGGTTCAACCCTCACACCCCAGGTCATGGACCCTGAGGGTGCACAGCTCTACCACACCCGGGTCATGGACCTGAGATTTGCCAGCCTAACACTTGGGTCATGTCACTGAAGGGTGCCGGTTCACAGCACTGTAGGGTGCCCGGCCTTCACATCCCGATTCATGGGACTGAAGGGGTGCCCACGACCCTCACCCAGGTCATGAAAGTATATGACCTTCCACCCAGTTAGCAGCACTGTAGGGCGACAGCTACACCTTTCATCGCACTGAAAGGGTGCCCAGCTTTCACACGATTCATACTGTAAAGGGTGCTGACCCTCACACCCCGTTTCATGTCTGAAAGGGTGCCGGTCCTCAAACCCGGGTCATGGACCTAAGGGGGTGCCCGGCCCTCACACACAGGATCGCCGGTGACGGTTCCGCCTCACCCGGGTCATGGGCCTGGAGGGTGCCTCACACCCGGTTCATGTCACTGATGGGGTGCCCGGCCCTCACACCCAGGTCCTTTGAAGGTGCCTGGACCTCACACTCCGAATTAATGGTGCTGGAAGGCGTGCCAGCTACTGATTCATGGCACTGAAGGGTGCCAGCCCTCCACCCCGGGTCATGGTGCCTGAGGGTGGCCCTCACACCCAGGTCGGTTGAAGTGGGTTCCCGGCCATCCACGGTCATGGTGCTGATGGGTGCCCGGCCCTCACCCCAATTGCTTGGCACTGAAATCGAGCCCATTTCTTACTCTAGATCGTTACAGAAGGATTTCCGGCCTCACCCCGATTCATTTCACGAGTACCGTTTTGACCCTCACTCGTGTCATGTGAGGGAACACTTGGCCCTCACACCCGGTTCACCCAGCACTGTAGGGGTGCCCGGATCTCCCACACCCGTTTCATGGCACTGAAAGGGTGCCAGACCCCTCACACCCCAGTTCATGACACTGAAGGGTGCCCAGCCCTCAGGGTCTTCCTTTTCAGTAGTTAACCCTCACACCCCGGGTCATGGACCTAAGGTGCCCAACCCTCACACGGTCATGGGGTTGAAACAGTTCCCAGCCCTCACACCCGGGTCATGGTGCTGCAGTGTGCCCAGAGGCCCTCACATCCCGGGTCCATGGCACTGCAGGGTGCCTGGCCCTGCCCAGGTCATGGTGCTGAAGGGATGCCAGCTTTCACACACCCGATTCATGGCACTGAAGGTCCCCCAGCCCTCAAACTTGGAGTCTCATGGTGTCTGAGGGTGCCCGGCCCTCACGCCCTGGGTCATGGTGTCGAGGGGTGCCAGCCCTCCGCCCAGGTCCCATGTCACTAAAGGGGTGCCGGCCTCCACACTCCAGGTCATGGGGTTGCAGGTTTGGCCTCACACCCCGGGTTATGGTGCTGATGGGGTGCCGGCCCTCACACCCCAGTTCTTGGCACTAAATCAGGCAGTACTACCCCCTGATCCATGGTGCTGAAGGGTGCCCAGCCCTCACACACCCCAGATTGCTTGCGAAGGTGTGCCCAGACCTCTCACACCCAGGTCATGGTGCTGGGTACTGAACCTCACACCGGTTATGTATCACTGAAAAGGGTGTCGACCCTCAAACTTGGGTCATGTCACTGAAGGGTGCCCGGCCCTCCACCCCAGGTCATGGCACTGAAGGGTTCCCAGGGCCCCTCACCGGGTCATGGTGGTGGAGGGTGCCAGCCTGATGCACCAGGTCCATGTCACCAGAAGGGTTCCCAGCCTCATCCCGGTCATCAATCAGAGAGGGTGCCAAGCTCCTCACCCCGGTGATTTCACTGAAGGGGTGCCTGGGCCTCACACCCAGGTCATGGTACTGAAGGAGTGCCCCCGCCCTCACACCCCAGATTCATGTAGTGCTAATGGGGTGCCTGGCCCGCCCACCCCGGGTCATGTGAAGAAGTGCAGCCCCTCACACCGGTTCCTTAACACTGGTACCTACTGAGCGGCTCATGTCACTTATGGGGTGCCCGGCGCTCACACCCCGGGTCATGGTGCTGGAGGGGTGCCCGGCCCTGACACCCCGGGTCAAGTGAAGGGGTGCCCGGACCTCACACCCTTTTTCAAAGCACTGTATGGATGGCCGGCACTCACACCCCGTTTCATGGCATTTAAGGGTGCTCATCCCGCACAACCAGGTTAATGACACTGAAAGGTTGCCCGGCCCTCACACCCCAGGTCATGTCACTGAAAGGGTGCCCGGCCCTCACACCCCGGGTCATGGCACTGAAGGGTGCGGCCCTCCTCAGGTCATGGCACTGAAGGGTGCCCTCACACACCCAGGTCATGCGTTGCTGGAGGGTGACCCCGGGTCATGTCACTGAAAGGGTGCCCGGCCCTCACACTCCGGGTCATGGCACTGAAGGTGCCGGCCCTCACACCCCAGGTCATGGTGCTGAGGGTGCCCGGCCCCCACACCTGGTTTTGTAGGAAGGTGCCTCGGCCTCACACCCAGGTTCATGACACTGAAAGGTATCCGCCCTCACACCCCGGTCACGTCACTGAAGGTGCCCGGCCCTCACACCTCGGGCTCGTGGCACTGAAGGGAGCCAGCCCCCTCCACACCCCGGGTTATGGCATTGAAGGGGATCCTGCCCTCACACCCTGGTCATGGTGCTGGAGGGTGCCCGGCCCTCACACCCCGGGTCATGTCATGAAAGGGTGCTCGCCCTCACCCCGGTTCATGGCACTAAAGGGGTGCCCGGCCTCACACCCGGGTCATAGTCACTGGAGTGCCAGCCCTCACACCCCTATTCATGGCACTGAAGGGGTGCCCGGCCTCACACCCCGGTTCACAGCACTGGGATGCCCGCCTTCACACCCCGATTCATGGCACTGAAGGGGTGCCCGACTCACACCCCCGGGTCATGTGAAGGGGTGCCCTGCTCACACCCTGTTCGCAGAAGTTTAGGGTGCCCGCTCACACCCTGCTTCATCGCACTGGAAGGGTGCCCGCCCTCACACCCCGCTTCATGACACTGAAGGGGTGCCCGGCCCTCACACCCCGGGTCATGGCACTGAAAGGGTACGGCCTCACACCCGGGTCATGGACCTAAAGGGGTGCCCCCACACCACGGGTCATGGGGTTGAAGCTGTTCCTGGCCCTCACCCCGGGTCATGTGAAGGGTTTCCGGACCTCACACCCGTTTTCATCGCACTGAAAGGTGCCTGCCACACCCCTGATTCACGGCACTGAAGGGTGCACGGCCTCACACCCCGTTTCATGACACTGAAGGGGTGCCCGGCCTCACACCCCGGGCCATGGACCCAGTGCCTGCCCTCACACCACGGACTGGAGTGAAGCTGTCCCGGCCCTCACACCCCGGTCATGGTGCTGGAGGTGCCCGGCCCTCACCCCGGTTCATGTCACTGATGGGGTGCCTGGCCCTCACACCCCGGGTCATGGCACTGAAGGGGTGCCTGTCCTCACACTTCGGGTCATGGGGCTAGTGCCCGGCTTTCACACCCCGATTCATGGCACTAAGGGTGCCCGCCCTCACCCCGATTCATTTCACTAAGTGGTGCTGGACCTCACCCTGGCGCATGTGCCCGGCCCTCACCTCCGGTCAGGCACTGAAGGTGCCTGGCCCTCACACCCCGGTCATGGTGCTGGAGGGGTGCCCTGCCTCACCGGTCATGTCACTGAAAGGGTGCCCGGCACTCACACTCCGGGTTGGCACTGGGGTGCCTGGCCCTCACACCCCGGGTCATGGTGCTTGAGGGGTGCCCGGCCCTGACACTCGGGTCTTGTGAAGGGGTGCCTGGCCCTCACACCCAGGTTCATGACACTGAAAAGGTATCCGGCCCTCACACCCGGGTCATGTCACTGAAGGGGTGCCCGGCCTCACACTCCGGGTCATGGCACTGAAGGGGAGCCCGCCTCACACCCCGGTTATGGCACGAAGGGGATCCTGCCCTCACACCCCGGGTCATGGTCCTGGAGGGGTGCCCGGCCCTCACACCCCGGGTTATGTCATTGAAAGGGTGCCCGGCCCTCACACCCCGGTTCATGGCACTAAAGGGTGCCCGCCTCACACCCCGGGTCATGTCACTGAAAGGGGTGCCTGGCCCTCACACCCCTATTCATGGCACTGAAGGGCCTCACCCCGGTTCACAGCAATTGTGATGCCCGGCTCACACCCTGATTATGGCACTGAAGGGTGCCCATCCTCACCCCGGGTCATGTGAAGGGTGCCCTGCCTTCACACCCCGGTTCAGAAGTTTAGGGTGCCCGGCCTTCACACCCCGTTTCATCGCACTGAAAGGGTGCCCGGCCCTCACACCCTGTTTCATGACACTGAAGGTGCCCGGCCCTCACCCCGGGTCATGGCACTGAAAGGTGCACGGCCTCACACCCCGGGTCATGACCTAAAGGTGCCGGCTCACACCACGGGTCATGGGGTTGAAGCTGTTCCCGGCCCTCACACCCCGGGTCATGTGAAGGGGTTCGACCAACAACACCCGTTTTCATCGCACTGGTGCCCGGCTTCCACACCCCGATTCACGGCACTGAAAGGGTGCCGGCCCTCACCACCCGCTTCATGACACTGAAGGGGTGCCCGGCCTCACACCCCGGGCCATGGACCGCAAGCCTGGCCCCCACACCACGGATCATGGAGGAAGCGGTTCCTGCCCTCACACCCCGGGTCATGGTGCTGGAGGGGTGCCCGGCCTCACACCCCGGTTCATGTCACTGATGGGGTGCCCGGCCCTCACACCCCGGGTCATGCCACTGAAGGTGCCTGTCCCTCACACTCCGGGTCATGGGGCTGAAGGGTGCCCTGCTTTCACACCCCGATTCATGGCACTGAAGGGGTGCCCGGCCCTCACACCCGATTCATTTCACTGAAGTGGTGCTGCCCCGGTTCATGACACTGAAGGTGCCCGGCCTCACACCCCGGGTCATGGCACTGAAGGGGTGCGCGGCCTCACACCCCTGCAGGACCCAGGTGCCTGGCCCTCACCCCTACGGGTCATGGGTTGAGCGGTTCCCGGCCCTCACACCCCGGGACATGGTGCTGATGGGCTGGCCCTCACACCCGGGTCATGTCACTAAAGGTGCCTGGCACTCACACCCCGGTTCATGGCACTGAAGGTGACTGGCCCTCACACTCGGGTCATGGTGCTGGAGGGTGCCCGGCCCTCACACCGGGTCATGTCACTAAAGGTGCCCGGCCTCACACCGGGTCATGTCGAGGGGTTCACGGCCCTCACACCCGGGTCATGGACCCAAGGGGTGCACGGCCCTCACACCCGGGTCATGGACCTGGTTGCCCGGCCCTGACGCCCCGGGTCATGTCACTGAAGGCTCCGGCCCTACACCCCGATTCATGGGACTGAAGGTGCCTGACCTCACACCCTGGGTCATGTGAAGGGGTGCCCGGCCTTCACACCCCGGTTCGCAGCACTGTAGTGCCTGGCCTTCCCACCCTGTTTCATCGCACTGAAAGGGTGCCCGGCCCTCACACCCCTGTTTCATGACACTGAAGGGGTGCACGGCCTCACACCCAGGGTCATGGACCTAAAGGGTGCCTGGCCTCACACCACGGGTCATGGGATTGAAGCGGTGCCTGACCTCACACCCCGGGTCATGTGAAGGGTGCCCGGCTCACACCCCGGTTCGCAGCACTGTAGGGGTGCCCGGCCTTCCCACCCGTTTCATCGCACTGAAAGGGTGCCCGGCCTCACACCCCGTTTCATGACACTGAAGGGGTGCACGGCCTCACACCCAGGGTCATGGACCCAAAGGTGCCTGGCACTCACACTCCGGGTCATGGCACTGAAGGAGGACTGCCCTCACACCCCGGGTCATGGCACTGAAGGTATGCCCGGCCCTCACACCCCTGGTCATAGAGCTAAACGAGTGCCTGGCCTCACCCCCGGGTCATATCATTGAAGGGGTGCCTGGCCCACACACCCCGGTTCATATCACTGAAAAATGCCCGCCCTCACACCCCGGTCATAGCTCAAAGGTGCCCGCCTCACACCCCGTGTCATGTGAAGGGGTGCCCGGCCTCACACTCTGGTTCATAGCTCTGTAGGGTGCCTGGCCTCACACCCCGTTTCATGGCACTAAAGGGGTGCCCGGCCTCACACCCCGGCCTATGGCACTGAAGGGTTGCCCGGCCCTA
>NW_024728890.1:0-23145 GCF_018991925.1 Homarus americanus | reverse complement strand
TCGTGCTTCGTTCAGTTACGTATTATATTACTCCTAAATCTTTCTCATAGTCGGATTTCTCTATAACATCGTTGTTCATCTGATATCCTGGTTTCTCTGTTTATCTCCCCCAGACTAAGTACTTTACATTTATTTCACATTGAATTACATCTGCCATTTTCAGACCATTCGAATTAATTTTTTTAGATCTTCTGTAGTATTCCAGTCCTCGTCAGATTTAATTACACGCCTATTTTAGTGTCATCAACAAATTTACTTATGTTGCTGTCTACGCCGATATCTATGTCGCTTATGTATATAATAATAAATAATAATGGTCCAAGTGCCTTACTGAGCCTTGGGGTACTCAACTAGTGACGTTAGTCAATTGGATTTAGATGCCATTAATCACTCCTCCCTGTTTCCTGTCCTGTAACCACGCACTCATCCATTTTAGAATATTTCCTCAATGCCATGAGTCTCCACTTTCTCATTAGTCTTTCGTGGGGGACTCTGTCAGAAAACTTTACTAAAATCAAGATGTACCACATCATAGTCGAGCTCCTCGTCCACCAATTCGAAAACAACATCTAATTTGCACTCCTCAAAGACGTAGAGCGAGGGCGACCATGATTGAGGTGTATAAATAAATCAGGGCCAAACAAAGGGACATTACAAAAGGTACTCAAACTATCCAACCAGGAAACTCGTAGCAATGGTTTTAAAAAGACAAATTTAGTTTTAGGCGAGAGACAGGCAAACATTGGTTTGAAATAGAGTAGTGGATGAATGGAACAAGTTGCAAACATCATCATAACTCGAACACGATGGATAACTTCACAAGCATAGGTTGAGTGGATATATAAGCGATAGGGGCTGAATTAAACAGGACTACCAGTATAGACTAATAGGCCCACTGCAGTTTCCTCAATTTTATGTATGTATGTATGAATGTATGTAGGTGGAAAACTAATCCCCAGGCACTGAAAAATTGGCTGTCAATACACCAGAGTTTAGGCATTACAGCATGATGGCACTCACAATAGACCACCTCACTAAATACCGAGTGTTATTCATTGGCACTGTAGGCGTGAATATTGGGTGGGAAGTGGAAGGTGGTGTGAGTGAGTAGTGTGTGTGTGCTGACCAGGTGCCACTCACACACACCATCATTACCTGGCAGAGTGCAGGACAACACGTTAAGTGGTGTTCCCGCCCCCATTCTATTAATAGGCGTTAGTGAGTAATAAGAGACAGATAAGGGTTAATTAATCCTATTAAGGGCCATAGTATTAGGTAAGGGCCTCTAGTGCAAGATAAGAATTAAATTTCACATTGTGGTGTTTTAGTTTATTTGTGGGTTTTTAAGACAGGGTACTGAGTTTAAAGGGGTGAGGTACTAGCTTACAATACAACTCTCCATCCAAGCCAGACACGCCTTTGACAATACTGTGTGTGTGTGTGTGTGCTGCTTAACCCACACACACACCAAACTATGTTCAACCTTAAATCCATAAATAATTAACCAGGTGAGTATTTGCAGGTAACACGAGAGGGAGTGAATAATGGCAGCAGGAGACGTGAGCCTAATACTGTGTGTGTGTGTGTGTGTGTGTGTGTGTGTGTGTGTGTGTGTGTGTGTGTGTGTGTGTGTGTGTGTGTGTGTGTGTGTGTGTGTGTGTACAAAGTAAACAGTGGGTAAATAAATAATAAAAATAAAGATAGCGATAAAAGACAAAAATAACAACGACTAGAAATTGAAATTTAATGCAATGTATAGTACGTTGGACGGGCCTCCGTCACCAGCTGTGAATAAGCACCTGACGTGTGTTCGAGGAGGTGAAGGTAGTTGATAAGTCAGTACCAGCCACACTAGCTCCTTGTGTATGCAGTGTACTATATCCCACTACTCTGAATGACCTATGGGACTCACAGTTGATGGAATAATGATACTGCGTAAGGTACACTGGTTGAAGCCAGGAGAGCAGTACTTGTATCCACAACACCTTCTCATGCACCAGCGGTAACAAAGTATGGTGATGTAACACATCACAAGTGTATCACCTCAGGCACGACATGAATCATGGTGAAAAGAAAAATCAAGGCTAGGTGAAAATGAGGGTGAGGTGAGGTGAGGTAAGATGAGGTGAGGTGAGTAGCAGGGACCAAACAAACAGCTACCCGGGAGTCACCGTAGGCGCCCACCTAACATAACGCTGACAAACATTACACAGGACCTCAGTAGTGTGTCTGTGGCCAGAGTGGATGCCAAAATTATACGTAAATCTTCCTGCAGATAACGTGACACACACACACACACACACACACACACACACACACACACACACACCTGCCTCAGGGACAAGTCACTCACTAGCTGCAGGTCCAACAACATCACCTCCACAATCATACAACTCGACATGTTTTCTACATCACCCCCCTCCTCTCTCTCACCCCCAATTCCTTCTCCAGGTGTGGCGGAAATAGGAACAGTGTACACTGAACCTGTCTCTACCTCTCGATAATGTTACGTTATAAGTTTTATTCCTAACACCCTCTTATCTCCCCTCCTCACCTTCACAGCATCCCTCACCAAGACCATCACCATCTCTCACATCTGCTCCCTCCCCCACAGTTCATCCACCTCTTTTACCAGGTTACCCCCCCACACCACCACCTCAGTCTTATTATCATTTATCATTATTAATATTTGTCCTCCATAACTCGTTCTCCAGGTAACACTAGTCACTGTCCAGCCCTTTAAATTACCTCCCACAGTTGACCCAGCTGAGTGGGTACCGGCCTCTAGTCAGGAAGGTGAAGGTAGTTCTTCACACCCCATCATTCCCCCCCCACCGCTCCGCCCCGCCCTAACCTCTTGCCCCGTCCTCCTCGTTTCTCACCCACCGGCCCCGCAGGGTGGTCGCTCTGGGTCCAGGATAATCCCACCTGTTTGCTGGGTGAGAGGCAATTACCGCCCGTGGGTGTCTGGTCGGCAGCAGGGGCAACGCCTTCTGTGACCGCCCAGGTGACACCACCCATCAACCACACCGATGCTTCCACCCATCCCACACAGACGCTACCGCCCATCACCCACACCTGATGCTGCCCAACACCCACACAAGCGCTACCGCCCACCACCCACACACCTAATGCTGCCTCACAACCCACACCGATGCTTCCACCACCACCCACACAGACGCTACCGCCCACCACCCACAATGATGCTGCCACCCCAACCAAACTGCTGCCCACCACCACACACACAGTGCCACCCACCACCCACACTTACACTGATGCTGCCACCCACCACCCACACAGATGCTGCCACAGACCACACACCTGATGCTGCCACCCACCACCCACACTGATGCTGCCACAGACCACCCACACTGATGCTGCCACCCACCACCCACACTGATGCTGTCCACCCACCACCCACACTGATGCTGTCCACCCACCACCCCACTCTGATGCTGCCACCCACACTGGTGATACCACCCACACTGATGCTGCACCCCAACCCACACTGATGATACCACCCCCACCCACACCGACCCTACTACCCCACACTAATATTCCACCCATGCAACCACAACCCCACCACACACTACCACCCACAGTAACAGAGCTATCCACCACACACCTAACACTGCCACCCATCACCCACTACCGCTACCCACCACCCACACTAACACAGCCACCCACCGCACACAGTCAACCACCACCCACACTAACACAGTCAACACCACACACTAAGACAACCACCCACCTCCCTCTGTTACTGCCACCACACCCACACTAACACAGCCACCCACCACCCACACTAACACAGTCAACCACCACCCACTAACACACCCCACCACACACTAAGACAACCACCCACCTCCACTAACACCACCACCCCTAACACACCACCACCCATACTAAAACACACCACCCACACACACTTCTTACACACACCTTACCACCACCAACACCCTAACACCTTACCCCACCCACCAGTACCACCACCCACACAAACACACACACACCACCATTCACACTAACACCACCACCACCCTACTAGTCCCAAAACAAACACTCACAGCCACCCACCACCCACACACCCCACCACACACACTAACACACCCACCCACCACCCCACACCTCTAACACACCCAAAACCTCCACTACCCACCACCCACACTAACAACCACCCCACCACCCACACACTAACACACCCACACCCTCCCACCCACACCCAACACCCCAAAACAAACACTAACACACACCCACCACCCCACTAAGCCACCCCACCACCACACACTCACACACCACCCACACTAACACAGCCACCCACACACTAACACGGTCACCCACCACCCACACTACACACACACCCACACACTGCCTCCCCACCTGTACACCAACACACACCCCCTAGCACACACACACACATGCCACCACCACCACACCACCCATGCAGGGGCAGGTGTCATGAGGTGAATGTGTCATGAGGCAGAGTGTGTCATGAGGGTGAGTGTGTCATGAGGAGAGTGTGTCTGAGGATGGTGTCTGGGCGTGTGTGTGAGGCAGTGGTGTCCATGAAGGCAGAGTGTGTCAAGAATGATGTCATGGGGCGTGTGTCATGAGCAGAGTGTGTCATGAGGGCAGAGTGTGTCATGAGGGCATGTGTGTATGAGAGGCAGAGTGTGTATGAGGGTGTGTCATGATGGATGTGAGTGTCATGAGGACAGTGTGTCATGAGAGACGAGTGTGTAATGAGGGGTGTGTCATGAAGCAGAGTGTGTGAGGAGTGTGTGTCATGAGGGCGTGTGTGTCATGAGGGGCGTGTGTGTCATGAGGAGCAGAGTGTGTCGCAGGGACGAGTGTGTCATGAGAGCAGTGTGTCAGCGAGGACATTGTGTCATGAGAGCGTGTGTCATGAGGGCAAGTGTGTGTGAGACAGAGAGTGTCATGAGGCAGAGTGTCTGTGAGATGTGTCATGGGGCGAGTGTCGTCAGAGCAGATGTGTCGTCAGGCAGAGTGTGTCACAAGGGGAGTGTGTCACGAGGACGTGTGTGTCATGAGGACGTGTGTGTCAAAAGCAGGTGTGTCGTCAGAGCAGGTGTGTTCGTCAGAGCCAGGTGTGTCACAAGGAGTGTCATGAGGACGTGTGTCAGTGAGGCAGAGTGTGTGTGAGGCAGTGTGTGTCAAGGAGTGTCATGAGATGTGTGTCATGGAGGCAGGTGTCGTCAGAGCAGAGTGTGTCGTCAAGCAGGTGTGTCACAAGGGGAGTGTGTCACAGGGGGAGTGTGTCATGAGGACGTGTGTGTCATGAGGCGAGTGTGTCGTCAGGCGAGAGTGTATCGTCAAGGCAGGTGTGCGTCAGGCGAGTGTGTCACAGGGGGAGTGTGTCATGAGGACGTGTGTGTCATGAGGTAGTGTCGTCAGGCAGAGTGTGTCGTCAGGAGTGTGTCACAAGGTGTGTCATGAGGACGTGTGTGTGTCATGAGGAGCGAGTGTCGTCAAGGCGAGTGTGTCGTCAGAGCGAGTGTGTCGTCAGGCAGGTGTGTCACAAGGGGAGTGTGTCATGAGGGACGTGTGTGTCATGAGGCAGAGTGTCGTCAGGCGAGTGTCGTCAGAGCAGGTGTGTCTGGGGGGAGTGTGTCATGAGGACGTGTGTGTCATGAGAGCAGGTGTCGTCAGGCGGAGTGTCGTCAGGCAGAGTGTGTCACAAGGGGAGTGTGTCATGAGGACGTGTGTGTCATGAGGCCAGAGTGTCGTCAGAGCAGAGTGTGTCTCGTCAGAGCGAGTGTGTCACAGGGGAGTGTGTCTGGGGGGGAGTGTGTCATGAGGACGTGTGTCATGAGGCAGTGTGTCGTCCAGAGCAGAGTGTCATGAGCGAGTGTGTCGTCAGAGCAGAGTGTGTCACAAGGGGTGTCATGAGGGACGTGTTGTGTCATGGGAGCGAGTGTCGTCAGAGCGAGTGTCGTCAGGCAGAGTGTGTCAGGCAGAGTGTCGTCAAGAGCAGAGTGTGTCACAAGAGATGTGTCCAAGAGTCACAAGAGAGTGTGTCATGAGACGTGTGTGTCATAAGGAGCAGAGTGTGTCGTCAGAGCAGGTGTGTCACAGGGGAGTGTGTCATGAGGACGTGTGTGTCATGAGGCAGGTGTCGTCAGGCCAGGTGTGTCGTCAGAGCGAGTGTGTGTCCTGCAAGGGGGAGTGTGTCATGAGGGACGTGTGTGTCATGGGCAGTGTCGTCAGAAGCGGTGTGTCGTCAGAGCAGTGTGTCGTCAGAGCAAGGTGTGTCACAAGGGGAGTGTGTCATGAGGACGTGTGTGTCATGAGAGCAGAGTGTCATCCAGGCAGAGTGTCGTCAGAGCAATTCACAGAGTATGTCGCAAGAGAGTGTGTCATGAGACATGTGTGTCATGAGAGCAGATGTGTCTCACAAGCAGAGTGTGTCACAAGGGGAGTGTGTCACAGGGAGTGTGTGAGGACGTGTGTGTGCTGAGAGCAGAGTGTCGTCAGGCAGGTGTCGTCAGAGCGAGTGTGTGCAGGGGGTGTGTCACAGGGGGAGTGTGTCATGAGGACGTGTGTGTCATGAGGCGAGTGTCGTCAGGCAGAGTGTGTCGTCAGAGCAGGTGTGTGTCACAGGGGGAGTGTGTCACAAGAGTGTGTCAGGGACGTGTGTGTCATGAGAGGTGTGTCGTCAGGCAGTGTGTCGTCAGAGCAGGTGTGTCGTCAGAGCAGAGTGTCACAAGGGAGTGTGTCATGAGGACGTGTGTGTGTCATGAGAGCGAGTGTCGTCAGAAGAGTGTGTCGTCAGAGCAGAGGTGTGTCGTCAGGCAGAGTGTGTGTCACAAGGGGAGTGTGTCATGAGGACGTGTGTCATGAGAGCAGAGTGTCGTCAGAGCGAGTGTGTCGTCAAACAGAGTGTGTGTCACAAGGGAGTGTCATGAGGACGTGTGTGTCATGAGAGCAGTGTCGTCAGAGCAGAGTGTGTCGTCAGAGCGAGTGTGTCACAAGGGGAGTGTGTCACAAGGGGAGTGTGTCATGAGGACGTGTGTGTCATGAGAGCAGAGTGTCGTCAGAGCAGAGTGTCGTCAGAGCAGAGTGTGTCGTCAAGAGCAGAGTGTGTCTAGAGAGTGTGTCATGAGACGTGTGTGTCATGAGAGCAAGTGTCGTCAAACAGTGTGTCGTCAAACAGAGTGTGTCACAAGAGTGTGTCATGAGGACGTGTGTGTCATAAGAGCAGAGTGTCGTCAAACGAAGTGTGTCGTCAGAGCAGAGTGTGTCACAAAGAGTGTGTCCATGAGGACGTGTGTGTGTGTCATGAAAGAAGAGTGTCGTCAAAGAGAGTGTGTCGTCAGAGCAAGTGTGTCGTCAAACAGAGTGTGTCCTAAGGGAAGTGTCACATGAGACAGTGTGTGTCATGAAGCGAAGTGTCGTCAAGCAGTGTCGTCAAAGAAGTGTGACGTCAGAACGAGTGTGTCGTCAAGCGAAGTGTGTCACAAGGGGGAGTGTGTCATGAGGGACGTGTGTGTCATGAGGAGCAGAGTGTCGTCAGTGTCGTCAGAGCAGAGTGTCGTCAGAGCAGTGTGTCGTCAGAGCAAGTATGTCATCAGAGGCAGGTGTGTCGTCAGAGCAAGTGTGTGTCACAAGGGAGTGTGTCATGAGGACGTGTGTGTCATGAGAGCAGAGTGTCGTCAGAGCAGAGTGTGTCGTCAGAGCAGAGTGTGTCCTGAGAATGTGTCACAAGGGGAAGTGTGTCATGAGACGTGTGTGTCATGAAACGAAGTGTCGTCAGAGCAAGTGTCGTCCAAACAGAGTGTCAGGCAAGTGTGTCTGTCAGAAACGAGTGTCATCAAACAGTGTGTCATCAGAAGCGAAGTGTGTCGTAAAACGAAGTGTGTCGTCAGAAAGAGTGTGTCGTCAGAGCAGAGTGTGTCGTCAGAACGAGTGTCGTCAGAGCGAGTGTCGTCAAGAGCCGAGTGTGTTCAGAAGCGAGAGTGTGTCGTCAAACGAAGGTGTGTCGTCAGAGCAGAGTGTGTCGTCAGAGCAGAGTGTGTCGTCAGAGCAAGTGTCGTCAGAGCAGAGTGTGTCACAAGGGGAGTGTGTCATGAGGACGTGTGTGTCATGAGAGCAGAGTGTCGTCAGAGCAGAGTGTGTCACAAGGGGAGTGTGTCACAAGGGATGTGTCATGAGGACGTGTGTGTCATGAGAGCAGAGTGTCGTCAGAGCAGAATTGTGTCAAAGAGTGTGTCCTAAGGGAAGTGTGTCATGAGACGTGTGTGTCATAAGGAACGAAGTGCGTCAAACGAAGTGTGTCGTCAGAAGCGAAGTGTGTCGTCAAGCGAGTGTCGTCAGAACTGAGTGTCGTCAGAGCGAAGTGTGTCGTCAGAAACGAGTGTGTCGTCAGAGCAGAGTGTGTCGTCAGAGCAAGTGTGTCATGAGAGCAGAGTGTCGTCAGAGCAGTGTCAGAGCAGTGTGTCGTCAGAGCAGAGTGTGTCAAGGGGAGTGTGTGAGGAGTGTGTCTAAGGGGAGTGTGTCATGAGGACGTGTGTGTCATGAGAGCAGGTGTCGTCAGAGCAAGAGTGTGTCGTCAGAGCAAGTGTGTCGTCAGAGCAGTGTGTCGTCAAGCGAGTGTCGTCAGAAGCGAGTGTGTCGTCAGAGCAGATGTCGTCCAGAGCGAGTGTCATCAGTCAGAGCAGTGTGTGTCGTCAGAGCAGAGTGTGTCGTCAGAGCAGAGTGTGTCGTCAGAGCGAGTGTGTCGTCAGAGCTGAGTGTCACAAGGGGAGTGTGTCATGAGGACGTGTGTGTCATGAGAGGAGGTGTCGTCAGAAGCGAGAGTGTGTCAGAGCGAGTGTGTTGTCAGAGCGAGTAAGCCAAGGGGGAGTGTGTGCCAAGGGGGAGCAAGGTGAGGACGTGTGTGTGTCTGAGAGCGAGGCGGGAGTGGTCGTCAGAGCGAGTGTGTCGCCAGAGCGAGTGTGGCCAGGAGGGTGTGTTGTCAGAGCGAGTGTGTTGCCAGAGGAGTGTGCAGCCAGGAGCGAAAGGTTGTCAGAGCGAGTGTGTCTCAAGGGGGAGTGTCAAGTGGGGGTGTCATGAGGACGTGTGGGCACAGGAGAGCGAGTGTCGTCAGAGCGAGGTGTCAGAGCAGAGCAAGTCGTCTGAGCAGTGCTGGTGGAGGTGTCTACAGGGGGAGGTCAGAGGACGGGGTTATGAGGTGCCAGAGGCGTCAGAGAGTGTGGGGAGGCACAGGGGAGGTAGAGCGAGAGCGAAGGTCAGCAGAGCGAAAGCTAGAGCGTGTCACAGAGCGAGTGTGTTTAAGGGGAGGTTACAAGGGGGAGTTGTACAAGGGGGGGAGGAAGGTGAGGGACGTGTGTTCATGAGAAAGGGAGAAGTTGTCAGAGCGAGTGTTGCAGAGCGAGTGTGTCTACAAGGGGGAGTCATAAGGGGAGGTGTGTGAGGATGTGTAATGGAGAGCGAGAGTCGTCAGAGCGAGGTGGCCGTCAGAGCGAGTGTGTCACAAGGGGGAGGAGATGAGAGCGTGGTCAGAAGCAGGTGTCGTCAGAGCGAGTAAGTCTGTCAGAGCGAGTGTGGTCGTCAGAGCGAGTGTGTTGTCAGAGCGAGGTTGCTAAGGGGGAGGTGTCATGAGGACGTGTGGGGTGAGATGAAAGGTTGCAGAGCGAGTGTGCTGTCAGAGCGAGTGTCTCAGAGCAGTGTGTCACAAGGGAGTGTGTCATGAGGACGTGTGTGCAGATGAGAGCGAGGTCGTCAGAGCGAGTGTGTCAAGAAGGGGGAGGTGAGGGAGTGTGTCAGTGGCAAGTGGGGAGGTCATGAGGACGTGGGCCAGAGTGGCCACAGAGTGGCCGAGTGAGTGGCTAAGGGGAGGTTGAGGACGTGTGGAGAGCTGAGTACAAGCCAGAGCGATGTGTCGGTCAGAGTGAAAGTGTGGGCTTAAGGGGAGGTGTCATGAGGACGTGTGTGTGGAGGACAAGGAGCGAGTGTGTCAGCAGAGCGAGTGTGTCACAGAGCTGAGTGCCAAGGGGGGAGGGTCATAAGGGGGAGTGCTGAGAGGAGAGCGAGGTAGAGCTGTGTCAAGCCAGAGCGAGTAAGCCAGGAGCGAGGTGTGTCACAAAGGAGAGCGAAAGTGGTCAGGAGCGAAGGTTGAGTGTGGCTAGAGCGAAAGGTAGAGCGAGGTACAGGGGGGAGGTCAAGGGGAGCAACGCAGGACGTGTGTCAGGTCAGAGCGAGGTTGCCGAGCGAGGGGGTGTCAAGAGTGAGTGTGTCATAAGGGGAGGTACATGAGGATGTAATATGAGAGTGAGGTCGCAGAGCGAGTGTCAGAGCTGAGGCGAGTGTGTCATAAGGGGAGTGTGTCATGAGAGCGGGAGTGTCACAGAGCGAGTAAGCTGTCAGAGCGAAAGGTGGCCAGAGCTGAGTGTGTCAAGGGGGTGTGTGCAAGGGGGAGTGTGTCATGAGGACAGAGAGAGCGAGGTCACAGAGCGAGTGTGCCAGAGCGTAGTGTCAAGCAGAGCGAGTGTGTTGCTGGGGAGAGAGAGTGTGGGTTGCAGAGCTGAGGTCAAGGGGAGTGTGCTGCTAAGAGGGAGTAAGGAAGAGGTCAGAGCGAGTGTGTGTCACAAGGGGAGGTCAATGGGGGAGGTCATGAGGACGTGTGTCGAGAGCGAGTGAGTCGCCAGAGCGAGGTGGTTGTCAGAGCGGAAGCTGCAGGAGGTGTGTCATGAGGACGGTAGAGAGCCAGAGCGAGTGTGTGCCAGAGCGAGTGGCACAGAGCTGAGGTTAGAGCGAGTGGTCAAGGGGAGGTACAAGGGGAGGAGGAAGGAGCTGAGGTCAAGAGCGAGGGTCAGAGCGAGGTGTCGCCAGAGCGAGGTCAGAGCGAGTGCAAGCCAAGGGGAGGGCACAGGGGGAGGTGTCAGGAGGACGGTGTGTGCTGAGAGCGCAGGTTGTCAGAGTGAGTGTGTGCCAGAGCGAGGTGTCACTAAGGGGGAGTGTGTCATGAGGGAATGTGTGTCAAGAGAGCGAGTGTCGTCAGAGCGAAAGTGTGTCAAGTCAGACGAGTGTGTCACAAGGGGGAGGCCAAGGGGAGTCAAGAGGACTGGTGTGTCAGGAGAGCGAGTGTCGTGGGAGTGTGTCCAGAGCGAGTGTGTCAGAGCGAGGTCACAAGGGGGAGTGTGTCATGAGGACGTGTGTGTCAGGAGAGCGAGGTGTCAGTCAGAAAGGAGTGTCGTCAGAGCGAGTAAGCCAAGGGGAGGTGGTTGTGAGGACGTGTTGGTGAGAGCGAGTAAGCAGCCAGAGCGAGTGTGTCAGAGCGAGGTGTCAACAAGGGGAGAAAGGAGGCAGAGAGCCAGTGTGTGTCAGAGGAGAGTAAGCAGGGGGAGGTGTCAGAGGAGTGTGTCAGGAGGACGTGTGTCATGAGAGCGAGTGTGTCGTCAGAGCGAGTGTCAGAGCGAGGTCGTCTGAGCAGAGTGTGTCGCGAAGGGGAGGGCTGCAGCAGGCGGGGCTCATGAGGAGGGACGTGTGTGTCAGAAAGCAGTGTGTCATGCATGTGTCAAGGGGAGGCGAGGAGTAAGTCACAAGGGGGAGTGTGTCACAAGGGGGAGTAGTGAGGACGTAAAGGGAGAGCGAGTGTGTCACAGAGCCAGAGCGAGTGTGCTCAAGGGAGGTGTCATGAGGACGAGGTGTCAAGGAGAAAGGAGGTCAGAGCGAGTGTCAGAGCGAGTGTGGGGAGTGTGTCAGAGGAGAGGTAAGGTGAGAGCGTGTCAGAGCCCAGAGCGAGTGTGTCACAAGGGGAGTGTGTCAAGGGGAGTGTGGCTCAGAGGACGTGTGTGTCATGAGAGCGAGGCTGTCAGAGCTGAGGTCAAGGAGGTCAAGGAGGACGTGTGTCAGAGCGAGGTCACAGAGCGAGGTCAGAGCGAGGTCACAAGGGGGGAGGGCCAAGGGGGAGTAAAGGAGGACGTGTGTGTGTCATGAGAGAGCGAGTGTCAGAGCGTGTAAGGAGTAGCCAGAGACGTGTGTCAAGCCAGAGCTGTCAGAGGGAGTAGTCAGACGAGTGTGCTAAGGGGAGGTGTCATGAGGACGTGTGTCAAGGAGCGAGTAGTCGTCAGAGGCCAGAGCGAGGTGTCACAGGGGAGTGTCAAGGAGGACGGGGTACAGAGCGAGTGGCCGTCAGAGCGAGTAAGGCCAAGTGGGAGGTCACAAGGGGGAGGTATCATGAGGGACGGTGTCAGAGAGCGAGTGTCTGTCAGAGCGAGTGTGTCACAAGGGCGAGTGGCCATGAGGAGTGTGTCAGAGAGCGAGTGCGTCAGAGCGAGTGGCCAAGGGGGAGGACGTGTGTGAGAGCGAGTGTCAGAGCGAGTGTGTCAGAGCGAGTAAGGGGAGCGAGTTGCAAGGGGGAGGCTGGGTCAGAGAAAGGAGTGTCAGAGCCAAGGGGAGTGTGGGTCGTGAGGAGTGTGTCATGAGAGCGAGTGTGTTGTCAGAGCGAGGTCAAGCCAGGAAGTCGTCAGAGCGAGGTGTCGCCAGAGCGAGTGTGTCAAGGGGGAGTGTGTCATGAGGACGTAAGGAGAGCGAGGTGTCGTCAGAGCGGAGGTAAGCCAGAGCTAAGGGGAGGTCAAGGAGGACGTGTGTGTCAGTGAGAGGAGGTCGTCAGAGCGAGTGTCAAGGCGAGTGTGTCAAGGGGGAGTGTGTCATGAGGACGTGTGTCAAGGAGAGCGAGGTCACAGAGCGAGTGTCAGAGCGAGGTACAAGTCAGAGCGAGTGGCCAAGGGGGAGTGTGTCATGAGGACGTAAAGAGAGAGCGAGGTATGTCAGAGCGAGGTTGCTAAGGGGAGGTGAGGACAGAGAGCGAGGTTGTCAGAGCGAGTAAGCTGTTGAGAGTGTGGTTACAAGGGGAGTAAGTCAAGGGGAGTGTGTCATGAGGACGTGTGTCATGAGAGCGAGTGTGCAGAGCGAGTGAGTCGTCAGAGCGAGTGTGTCAAGGAGGTGTCAAGGGGAGGTCATGAGGACGTGTCATGAGAGGAGTGTCTGCAGAGCGATGTGTCGTCAGAGCGAGGTCACAAGGGGAGGTGTCAAGTGAGGACGTGTGGTGGGTCAAGGAGTGTGTCAGAGTGTCAGAGTGTCAAGCGAGTGTGAGCCAAGGGGGAGTGTGTCACAAGGGGGGAGTGTGTTATGAGGATGTGGAGAGTGAGTGTCATGAGAGTGAGGTCAGAGCGAAACAGAGCGAGTGTCAAGGGGGAGGTGTCACAAGGGGAGTGTGTCATGAGGACGTGTGTCAAGGAGAGCGAGGTCAGACAGGAGTAAGGTCAGAGCGAGTAAGGTCGCTAAGGGGAGGTAAGGACGTGTGAGAAAGGAGTAAGTCACAGAGCGAAAGGTATGTCAGAGCGAGTGTGTCAGACAGAGTGTGTCACAAGGGGAGTGTGTCATGAGTATGAGATGAGTGTGCGAGGTCAGACGAGGTGTCGTCAGAGCGAGGAGGTCGTCAGAGCGAGTGTGTCACATGAGTAAACAAGAGAGCGAGGTGCCTGAGCAGTGTGTCGTCAGAGCGAGGTGTCACAAGCGAGGTGGTCACAAGGGGAGGTGGGGTCATGAGGACGTGTGTGTCAGAGCGAGTAAGAGCGAGTGTCACGAGCGAGTGTGTCAGAAAGCCAGAGCTGAGTAAGCCAAGGGGAGGTGTGTCAAGCGAGGAGTGGACAGAGAGAGGGAGGTCAGAGCGAGTAAGCCAGAGTAAGCGCTAAGGGGGAGTGTGTCACAAGGGGAGGGGTTAGAGAGCGAAAGTGTCAGAGCTGAGCGAGTGTGTCGTAAGGGGAGGTTGCAGGGGAGGTGTCAAGAGGACGAGATGCAGTGTCAGAGCGAGTGTGTCGTCAGAGCGAGTGTGTCAAGGGGAGGCCGAGGGACGGTGTTTCGTGAGAGCGAGGTAACAGGAGTGGTCACAAGGGGGAGTGTGGCCACATGGGGAGTGGCTCAGAGAGCGAGGCAGTGTCGCCAGAGCGAGTGTGTTGCCAAGGGGAGGTGTCATGAGACGGAGAGTGTGTCAAGCGAGTGTCAGAGCGAGTAAGGGGAGTAAGGGGAGGTGTGATGAGGACGTGTCATGAGAGCGAGTGTCGTCAGAGCGAGTGTGTCAGAGCGAGTAAGGAGCGAGTGTGGCTGCAAGGGGGAGTGTCATGAGGCGGGGTTGTCAGAGCGATGTCGCAGTGTGTCAAGTGTGTCAGGGGAGTGGCGAGTGTGACGTGTGTCAAGGAGAGCAGTGTCGTCAGATGTCGTCAGCGAGTGTGTCAGAGCGAGTAAAAAGAGGAAGATGTGAGGACATGAGAGCGAAAAACAGAGCGAGTGTGTGTCAGAGCGAGGGGGTGGGTCACAAGGGGGAGGTATGAGTGTGTCATGGAGAGCGAGTGTCGTCAGAGAGCCGAGTGTGCCGCCAGAGCGAAGTGTGTCGCCAAGGGGAGTGTCGCAGAGGTGTGTCATGAGGACGTGTGTTGAGAGCGAGGTCGCCAGAGCGAGTGTGTCGTCAGAGCGAGTAGTCGTCAGAGCGAGGCCGCTAAGGGGGAGGTTGCGAGGACGTGTGTGTGTTGCGAGGACGTATGCCGAGAGCGAGTGTCAAGCCAGAGCGAAAGTGTCGTCAGAGCGAAGAGCTGCCAGAGCGAGTGTGCTCACGGGGGAGTGTGTCATGAGGACGTGTTTGCGAGAGCAGTGTCAGAGCGAGTGTGTCGTCAGAGCGAGTAGTGTCAGAAAGGAGGAGGTCAGCAGGAGTAACAAAGCGAGGACGTGCTCGGCAGAGCGAGTGTTCGTCAGAGCGAAAGTGTAGCGCTCAGAGCGAGTGTGCTCCAGAGCGAAAGTCAGAGCGAGCAAAGGGGGAGTAAAGACGTGTGTGTGAGAGCGAGTGTCAGAGCGGAGTGAGTGTGTCAGAAAGGAGTGTGTCACAAGGGGGAGTGTGTCATGGGTGAGGACGTAAAGATAGAGAGTCAAGCCAGAGCGAGTAAAACAGGCAAGGGGGAGGTGTTCACAGGGGGAGGTGTCAAGGAGGACGTGTGGGTTATGAGAGAAATAGAGCTGTAAGGTCAGAGCGAGTGTGTCGTCAGGAGTGAAAAGGGGAGTGTGTTGGGTGAGGATGTAAGTGAGAGCGAAAGTGTCGTCAGAGCGAGGTGTCGTCAGAGGAGTGTGTCACAAGGGGAGTGTGTCAGCAAGGGAGTGTGTCATGGGAGTGTGTCATGAGCGAAAGTGTGTCACAAGGGGGAGGTGCTGAGTGGCCTGCCAGAGAGTGTGTTGCCAGAGCGAGTGTGTGGAGGGGGGAGGTGTAAGGGGAGTGGCCATGAGGACGTGGTCATGAGAGCGAGTGTCGTCAGAGCGAAAAGTTGCCAGAGCGAGTGTGTCAAGCCAGAGCGAGTCTACAGGAGCAAGTATGAGGACAGTAGTGAGAGCGAAAAATTCAGAGAGGGAGGTGTCGTCAGAGCGAGTGTGTCAAGGGGAGTGTGGGCCATGAGGACGTGCGGTGAGAAAGCGAAAGAAAGTGTCGTCAGAGCGAGGGGTGGAGTGTGTCACAAGGGGGAGTGTGTCAAGAGGACGTGTGTCATGAGAGCGAGGTTGCCAGAGCGAGCAACAGAGCGAGGTCACAAGGGGGAGTGTGTCATGAGGACGTAAGGGAGTGTCAGAGCGAAAACAGAGCGAGTGTAGGCTAAGGGAGTAAGGGGGAGGGTCGTGAGGATGTGAGCCAAGGAGAGCGAAGTGTCACAGAGCGAGGTCAGAGCTATGTCGTCAGAGCGAGTAAGGCCAAGGGGAGTGTGTCATGAGGACGTTAATGGAGAGCGAGTGTCGTCAGAGCGAGGTGGGGTCGTCAGAGCGAGGTCAAGGAGGAGGGTGTCATGAGGTCGTCAGAGCTGAGTGTGTCAGAGCGAGTGTGGCTCAGAGCGAGAGTGTGTCAGGAGCGAGTGTGGTCGCAAGGGGGAGGCCAGGAGGATGTGCCAGGAGAGCGAGTGTCGCCAGAGCGAGGTAAGCCAAGTCAGAGCGAGGCCAAGGGGAGGTCAAGGGGGAGGTGAGGACGTGTGTGTCAGAGAGCGAAAAGTCAGAGCGGTGTCGTCAGAGCGAGTGTGTCACAAGGGGAGTGTGTCGCGGAGGACGTGTGTCAGAGAGTGTGTCAGAGCGAGGTCACAAGGGGAGGTGTCAGCTGGGGAGGGTCATGAGGACGTGTGTCAAGGAGGAGTAAGCTCAGAGCGAGTGTGTGTCAGAGCGAGTAGAGCGAGGCCAAGGGGGAGTAGCAGGACGTGTGTCATGAGAGCGAGTAAAGTCAGAGCGTGTGTCAGAGCAGTGTGTCAGAGCGAGTGTGTCAAGGGGGAGTGTGTCAGAGGACGTGTGTGTCATGAGACGAGGTTGCCAGAAGGGAGAGGTAGTTGCCAGAGCGGTCAGAGCGAGTAGCTAAGGGGAGAGGCTGGGTGAGGATGTGTAGCAGGAGAGCGAGTGCTGTCAGAGCGAGTAGCCGTCAGAGCGAGGTGGTCGTCAGAGCGAGTGTGTGTCACAAGGGGAGTAAGCCAGAGGACGTGTGTCAGAGCGCAGTGTGTCGTCAGAGGAGTGTGTCAGAGCGAGTGTGGCTCAGAGAGTGGAAGGGGGAGTGTGTCATGAGGACGTGTGTGTTGCAGTGTCAGAGCGAGTGTCAGAGCGAGTGTGTCACAAGGGGAGTGTGTGCCAAGGGGGAGGCGGTGAGGACGTGTGTCAAGGAGAAGGAGTGTCAGAGGGAGTGTGTGTCAGAGCGAGTGTGTGTCAGAGCGAGTGGCTGTGAGGGGACGTGTGTGAGAAAGGAAAGCTGCCAGAGCGAGTGTGTCAGGAGGTGTCAAGCAAGGGCAGGTCAGAGCCAGAGCGAGTGTGTCAGGAGCGAGTGTCAGAGCGAGGCAAGGGGAGTGTGTCACAAGGGGAGGTGTCATGAGGACGTGAGTAAGGAGAGCGAGTGTTCGTCAGAGCGAGTGTCGTCAGAGCGAGTGTGCTCAGAGCGAGTGTGTCAGCTAAGGGGAGGTGTGAGGACGTGGCCAGAGAGCGAGGTCGCCAGGAGCGAGTGTGTCAGTCAGAGCGAGTGTGTCACAAGGGGAGTGTGGCGCGAGGATGTAAAATATGAGAGCGAGTGTTGTCAGAGCGAGGTGTCACAGGGGGAGGTGTCATGAGGACGGAAGCAAGTCAGAGCGAAGTGTCAGAGCGAGTGTGTGCAGAGCGAGGTGTCAGAGCGAGTGTGTCACAAGGGGGAGTGTGGCCAGAGGACGTGTGGTTAAGGAGAGCGAGTGTCAGAGTGAGTGTGTTGTCAGAGCGAGGTGTCGTCAGAGCGAAAGGGTGATGTCACAGTGGGGAGGTAACAGAGGACGTGTAAAGATGTCAACAGAGCGAGTGTGTCAGAGCGAGTGTTGCCAGAGCGAGGTGTCACAAGGGGAGTGTATGAGGACGTGTGTGGCTATGAGAAAGAGTGTGTTGTCAGACAGTGTGTCAGAGCGTGTGTTGTCAGAGCGAGTAAGGGGGAGTGTGTCGCGAGGAGTGTGTGTCATGAGAGCGAGTGTAAGCTGTCAGAGCGAGTGTGTTGTCAGAGCGAGGGGTTGCCAAGGGGGAGGGTCAAGAGGACGTGTGTGCTTAGAGCGAGTGTGTCAAGTCAGAGCGAGTGTAGCCAAGCGAAAGCAAGGGGCGGTGTCATGAGGACGTGTGGCATGAGAGGAGTGTGTCAGAGAGGCTGAGGGCTAAGGGGGGAGTGTAAGCGGAGGACGGTGTGTCAAGTGGAGACGAGTGTCAGTCAGAGCGAGTGTGTCAGTCAGAGCGAGTGTCAGAGCGAGGCTAAGGGGAGTGTGTCAAGGGGGAGGTCATGAGGACGTGTCGTCAGAGCGAGTGTAAGCCGTCAGAGCGAGTAAGAAGACGAGTGTGTCAAGGAGAGCGAGTGTGTCATGAGAGCGAGTGTGTCAGACAGTGTCAAGGGGGAGGCCAAGGAGGACAAGAGCAGTGTGTCAGAGTGAGTAGTCAGAAGAGGCCAAGGGGGAGGTGTGTCATGAGGACTGTGTGTCATGAGAGTGTGTTGTCAGAGCGAGTGTGTCAGAGCGAGGTTGCCGAGCGAGGTGTCACAAGGGGAGGTCATGAGGACGTGTGTCATGAGAGCGAGGTGTCAAGTCAGAGCGAGGTCGTCAGAGCGAGTGTGTGGGTCGTCAGAGCTGATGTCAAGGGGGAGGTGACAAGGAGGACTGTGTCATGAGGAGTGCAGAGCGAGTGTGTCAGCGAGGGGAGACGAGGTAAGTCATGAGAGCGAGGCGAGTGAGGTGTCAGAGCGGAAAGGGGAGGCCAGAGGACAAATGGAGGAGTAAGGTCAGAGCGAGTGTGTTGTCAGAGCGAGTGTGTTGTCAGAGCGAGTGTGTCAGAGCGAGTAAGCCAAGGGGAGTGTGTGAGGACGTGTGTGCCAGAGAGCGAGGTCAAGCCAGAGCGAGTGGCCAAGGGGAGGGCCGCTAAGGGGAGTGTGTCATGAGGACGTGTGTGTTTGCGGGAGAGCGAGGTCGTCAGAGCGAGTAAGTCACAGGGGAGGTGTCATGAGGACGTGTAACAGAGCGATCAGATGAGTAAAATGCCCAGAGCGAGTTGTCAGAGCGAGTGTGTCAAGGGGGGAGGCTATGAGGACGTGTGTCATGAGAGCGAGTGTGTCGTCAGAGCGAGTGTTGTCAGAGCGAGTAAGCGTCAGAGCGAGGTGTCACAAGGGGGGAGTGTGCCATGAGGACGTGTGCGGGAGAGCTCATGAAAAAGGAGTGTCAGAGCGAGTGTGTCAGCTAAGGGGGGGGAGGCCATGAGGAGTGTGTTGTGAGAGCGAGGTTGCCAGAGCGAGTAAAATGTCAGAGCGAGGTTGTCAGAGCGAGTGTGTCAAGGGGAGAAGAGCGAGTGTGTTGTCAGAGCGAGTAAGCTGCGAGGACGAGTGTGTCATGAGAGGAGGTGCTCGATGAGAGCGAGTGTGTTGCCAGAGCGAGTGTGTCGTCAGAGCGAAAGTGTGTCACAAGGGAGTGCATCATGAGGACGAGTGTGTACGAGGGCGTAAATATGAGGACGAGTGTGTCATGAGGGCGAGTAAAGCAGAGGACGTGTGTCAAGTGAGGACGAGTGTGTTGCGAGGGCGAGTGTGTTGCGAGGACGTAAAGGGGGCGAGTGTGTCACGAGGGCGTGTGTGTTGCGAGAATGAGGAAGGTGAGGGCGAGTGTGTGTTGCGAGGCGTGTGTTGGAGAGGCGTGTAAGCCAAGGAGTGTGTAAAGGAGTGTGTTGCGAGGACGAGTGTTGCGAGGCGAGTGTATTGCGAGAGCGAAAGGTAATCAGAGCGAGTGTCACAAGGGCGAGGAGTGCTCGAGAGGACGAGTGTGTAATGAGGGCGTGTGTCATGAGGGACGAGGTATCGTGAGGGCGAGGTCGTGAGGCGAGGTAAAATGTGAGGGAGAGGTCAACGGAGCGTGTGTCAGAGGCGAGGTATCATGAGGGAGAGCCATGAGTGTGTGTGATAAGAGGGCGAGTGTGTTAAGGAGAGTGAGGTAATCAAAGGAGGTGTGTCACAAGGGCGTGTGTGTCATGAGGTGAGTGTAATGAGGGCGTGTGTCATGAGGGCGAGTGCGCCAAGGAGGGCGAGTGCTGCGAGGGCGAGTGCCATGCGAGGACGTGTGCTGCGAGGACGAGGCCAGGAGGGCGAGTGTGCTGCGAGGACGTGTGTGGCTGCGAGGGCGTGTGAGTGCGAGGGCGAGTGCGCCGTGAGGGCGAGTGTAAGATGAGAGCGAAAGGAGCCGCGAGACGTGCACTGGCGAGGGCGTGTGAGACGAGGGCGATAGTGCCATGAGGGCGATAATGCCGCGAGGGCGAGTGTGCCGTGAGGGGTGAATGTGCCGAGAGGGCGAGTGTAAAGAGGGCGAGGGCGAAAAGGTGAGGCGTGTGTGGCAAGAGGGTGAATAAGCCGCGAGGGCGTGTGTGCTGGGTGAGGTGTGTGTTGAGAGGGCATGTGTGCTGGCGAGGGCGTGTGCTGTCAGCAGATGGCCGTGGGAGGGTTCACCGCATTCCCACCACAAAGACCGAGCCCTGGGCCAGATGGCTCAGGAAGCCCCCAAGCCCCTGCTTGTTCACAGCCAACCGCGAGGGGTAGAGGGAGGAGGAGACGAGACAGGTGAGAGGGGTGAGGGTAGAGGGAGGAGAGAGACAGGTGTGAGGGAGGGGAGGGGAGGGGAGGAGATGAGACAGGTAAAGGGAGGGGTGGGAGGGGAGAGAGGAGAGAGACAGGGGAGAGGGTGAGGTAGGGAGAGGAGACAGGTGAGGTGAGGGTAGGGGAGGAGACAGACAGGGTGGGAGGTGAGAGGTAGAGGGAGGAGACGAGACAGGTGTGGGAGGGGAGTGGTAGAGGGGAGGAGACGAGACAGGTGGGAGGGGGAGTAGGTAGAGGGGAGGGAGACAGACAGGCGTGAGGGGTGAGTGGGAGAGAGAGACAGGCAGAGGGGTAGAGAAAAGGAGGGGTGAGTAGAGGAGAGGAGACAGGTGAGAGGGGTGAGTGGGTAGGGGAGGGGAGGAGAGACAAAGTGAGAGGGTGAGTAGTAGAGGGAGGAGACGAGAGAGGTGTGAGAGGGAGAGACACAAAGGAGAGGGTGAGTGTAGAGGGGAGGAGACAGAGGGGAGGGTAGAGTGGAAGGAGACGAGGACAGGTGTGGGAGGGGTGGAGGGAGGGGAGGAGATGAGACAGGTGGGGCAGAGGGGGAGGAGATGACAGGCAAAGGGAGAGGTGGTAGAGGGGAGGAGACAGGGTGGAGGGTGAGGTAGAGGGGAGGAGAGGAGACAGGGTGAGAGGGGTGAGTGGTAGAGGGAGGAGATGAGACAGGAGAGGGTGAGTGGTGAGGGAGGAGATGAGACAGGTGTGGGAGGGGTGAGTGGTAGAGGGAGGAGACGAGACAGGTGAGAGGGTGAGTGGTAGAGGGGAGGACTGAGACAGGTGCGAGAGGGTGAGGGTAGAGTGGAGGGAGACGAGACAGGTGCGAGAGGTGAGTGGTAGAGGGAGGACAGGTGGAGGTGGGTAGAGTGGAGGAGAGACAGGGAGAGGTGAGTGGGACGAGACAGGTGAGAGGTGGGAGGGGAGGGAGGAGAAGAGACAGGTGAGAGGGTGAGGAGGAGGAGATGAGACAGGTGTGAGAGGGTGAGAGGTAGAGGGGAGGAGAGGAGACAGGATGAGAAGGTGAGAGGTGGGGAGGGGAGGAAGAGACAGGTGGGAGGGGGTGAGGTAGAGGGGAGGAGATGAGACAGGTGTGAGAGGGTGAGGTAGAGGGAGGAGACAGACAGGTGCGAGAGGTGGGAGTGTAGAGGGAGAGATGAGACAGGAAAGAGAGGGTGAGTGGTAGAGGGGAGGATGGACAGGTGAGAGGGTGAGGGAGGGAGGCAGGATGTAAAAGGAGGCAGTGGTAGAGGGAGGAGACGAGACAGGTGTGGGAGGGTGAGTGGTAGAGGGGAGGAGACGAGACAGGAAGTGAGAGGGGTGAGTGGTAGGAGGGAGGAGACGAGACAGGGTGCGAAGGTAGTGGTAGAGGGAGGAGACAGAGACAGGTGAGAGAGGGTGGTAGAGGGGAGAGACGAGACAGGTGCGAGAGGGGTGGGGAGGGTAGAGGGAGGAGATGAGACAGGTGTGGGAGGGTGAGGGTAGAGGGGAGGGAGATGAGGACAGGTGTGGGGAGGGTGGAGGGGTAGAGGGGGAGACAGGGGTGCGAGAGGGTGAGGGGAGGGAGAAAAGACAGAGACAGGTGTGAGAGGTGAAAGGGAGACAACAGATGAGAGAGAGAGAGAGAGAACTGTAAAGGGATAAATACTACAGGAAGGGGATGACAGACAGTGATGATGGTGTGTGTGTGGGGGCACACACACACACACACACACACACACACACACACACACACACACACAGTACACAGCCACACACACACACACATACACATGCACACACACACACACACACACACACACACACACACACACACACACACACACACAGTCACTTTCATCACCCCCAAAACAAGATGTAATAACACGAAGCCTTACTAAGATGACCTGGCCAGACGCAAGATATCAGGTCATGATATCAAGACGCCAACGAGCAACTGCGGTGAATGACCCCTAACGACCTCACGTCTTATGGCATTCCGGTTACTACACAATGGCTTATGTTCGTATTAGCGAGGTTAACAGCCTGGCGGTGAGCATTATGTAGGCATTAAGGAGGTTGGGATCTTTCACAGGAGCATTATGCTGGTGTTAGCGAGGTTGATCATCAAAGGTGAGTATTATGTTGGGTGTTAGCGAGGCTGATTCTTCACAGGTGGAGTATTATGTTGGTGTGTTAGCGAGGTTGATCTCACAGGTGGAGCATTATGTTGGTAAGAAGGAGGTTGGTTATCACCACCACTACCACACACCACCACCAACACCACACACCACCACTACCACACACCACCACTCACCACCACACATACCACTACTTAACACTACTACTACCACATACTACTACACACACACTACCACACACATACTACTACTACCACACACACACACACACACAACACACACACACTACTACTACTACATACATGTTACTACTATTGCATACTACTACTACACACACACACATACTACATACATACATACTACTAATACTATATACTACATATAATATACTACTACGACACATACACACATACACACACACATACACACATACATACACACACACATACTACTTTTACATACTAACACACATATACTACTACTAATAAGGGTTACTACTACTAAACATACTACTAATACTACTAATAATACCACATGACACTCAACCCTACACACACTAATTACTACTACATACTACTACTACACATACTAACACTACTTTTACACTACTATTGGCTTTATACTACTACATTATATACTACACATTTTACACACACACACATATACACATAAGCTTTTACACACACATATACTACACATACATAATATGAAGACATATACACACACACATGACACACATATATACACATACACACATGCATATATACACATATATATACTATGACACACATACTACTACTACACATATATACTACTATTGGCTTTTACATACTACTACTACACATACTACCAAGTAATATGTACTGAATGAAGCAATACTGA
>NW_024728889.1:0-4440 GCF_018991925.1 Homarus americanus | reverse complement strand
AATAAGTTCTATATACAGGAGAGAACACAAACACCTGTATAGTTTGTAGGTTCGGTTTACTGGATAAGAGTATGTACACAGAGGTGGATAGCACTGCTCCCTAGCTAAGGTCCTGGTCAACTACCATAGACGACGTATGGCAAGTGGTACATTAGCAGCTTCCATACGTCGCCAGGCACATTAATTAAGCGTGTGGGATATGGTAATAACATTGCCACACGCTGCTAGCTAGGCTGAATAAATATAAATGGAGCATATACATAATATACATACATAATACATAATCCAGCATACATAATATACATACAGTAGGAGAAATTTGGGAGAAGGTGGTGGGATGGCAGCATGAGAGAGAGAGAGAGAGAGAGAGAGAGAGAGAGAGAGAGAGAGAGAGAGAGAGAGAGAGAGAGGTTGGGGGTGGACTTCAGCACCTCACCCACAAAGATACTGGATGCCAGGTTCACACCTTCAGCAATTTCAGTAAATTTAGCTGTTAGGTCATGACGCTCTCAGTATAGGAGATGTAAACAGGGAAACCAGATACCAGATGAACAACGATGCCATAGAGAAATCCGATTGCGAGAGAGATTTAGGAGTAATGATAAGTAGGAACCTTAAGCCAAGTAAACAATGTGTTTCTGCTCGTAACAAGGCTAATAAAGTACTTGGGTTCATACAAAGGAGTGTTAGTTACAAGACTAGCGAGGTCATCCTAAAACTGTATCTTGTTCTTGTGAGACCACACCTGGATTACGCAGTTCAGTTCTGGTCACCGTATTACAGAATGGATATAGAATCATAGGAAAGAATTCAGAGGAGAATGACAAGACTAATCCGGGCATTAGGAACCTTGAGTATAGAGACAGGTTAAAAGCATCTTGGTGCACTCCTTGAGGGCGTAGAAGCGAGGGCGACAATGATAGAGGTGTATATAAGTGGAAGGCGGGGCTAAACAAAGGGGACATTACAAAGGTATAAATTATCCAACCAGGAGCGGACTCGTAACAATGGTCTTAAATTAGACAAATTTAGATTTAGGCGTGAAATAGGTAAACACTGGTTTGGAAACAGAGTAGTGGAAGAATGGAACAAGTTACCAAATATCATCATTAACTCGAATACGCTGAATTGCTTCAAACATAGGTTGGATGCTCATATGAGCAATAGGGGTTGGGTGTAAACGGGACTGCCCAGTATGGGCCAATAGGCCCGCTGCAGTTTCCTCCATTCTTATGTTCTTATGTAATCTGACTGTACTTAGTGTATTACATAGCGTCTGGTGATCCTTAAGAGGACTTGTTATGTACTAAATATAGATATATATATATATATATATATATATATATATATATATATATATATATATATATATATATTATATATATATATATATATATCTATCGATAAAATCACACGGGAAAATGGAAACAACGGAGCACCTTAGCTTTCGTCTTTATTCAAGACATCTTCAGAGGCAACTGGATTACATGGACAGAGAGAGGCTTAAATATACAGGGTGACCTTAAAAACATGAGGTCAGGTCATAATGATGTCATCCACTAATCCCCACACCAACACACACGTAGAGGAGCTTAAGAGAAGGGGGGTGACGTGACTAGTCAGGTCAGGTCAAAAATAAGGGACCCACTAAATAACTATCATACATCTAGATCAAAGGTTTTCAAAGCATTTTTAACCTTGGGCCACTGACAAATAAATTTATGTAACATATCAGTTTTGAACTGACCATCACTAAGGTTTATTGATTTTAATTCCTTAATCAAACTAGCTTCAACCAGAAGTCTTTCTGTGACACAAGATGATTTAAATACTTCTAAGCTTTTTTCCAAGCAATGGGATGATTATTATTCCTAACATGAAAGCAGTGCCTTGTTCGTTCATGTTAGGAATAATAATCATTCCATTTTAAACTGGTCAGTTTTGATGTAACATCACTCTTTACAAGGGTCCCAGTTGATGATTTACTAGAGTACTTCATAGATTCCCTGGATAATATTTCATTGCCCGTCTCGAAAGGCGACTTCATCGAACTCATCAAACTATGTATTAAGGATTGCAAATTTGAATTCAATGGAGAATATTATGCTAAAAAATTTGGTATGGCAATGGGTAATCCACTCTCACCTGTATTAAGCTACCTATATATGGAATTCTTTGAAAAGAAACTATTAAGTAATATTTTACCACCCTCAGCAGTCTGGTTTAGATATGTTGATGATGTATTATGTCTCTGGTCATGTAATGAGGACCTAAAAGCTTTCCTGCCACAACTTAGCCCCCTCGATCAAGTTCACTGTGGAATTAGAGCATGACTGTAAATTGCCATTCCTAGACTGTCTGATACACAGAATAGGTAACACTTTTAAGTTCAGTATTTATAGAAAACCAACTAATGTGTGTTCATACATTCATTATTATTCTGCCCACCATAATAGAGTCAAACAGTCAGTATTTTCAACAATGTTTTTACGTGCTTTGAGAATTTGCAGTCCGGAATTCATTGATGAGGAATATAAATATATCTATAATATTGGCTCAAACCTTAAATACCCTAGATCTTTCATAGACAAATGCCTAAACATTACTAAGAAAACTTTTTATAGAACTGATCCCAAGCCCACCCATGACCATAAGAATATCTTAATATTACCATTTCACAAAAATTTCTCACATTCCTTTACAACTAAAAACCTGGAACGTCAATGTGGCATTTAAAAACTCATGCACTGTTAAACAAATGTTAATCAAGAACTCCCCCAACAACACAATTGGTTGCATTTATAAAGTTCCTTGCAAGGAATGTAATATGTTTTACTTAGGCCAGACAGGTAAAGATCTTGTAACTAGACTTAAACAACATAAATATAGTGTTAGGACAGGCCAGGAATCCAATGCTCTGTTTGTTCATTTGAGGGATAACAAGCATTGCATTGACTGGGATAATGCCTCCTCAATATTACCTTGTAATTCAATTGATAGTAGGAACATCATAGAATCTAGTCTCATTAAACATACCGAAGCATTCAACATGAATTTGAGTAATGGCATGTACAAACTGGACAATTTTGTAATTAAGAAGATTTGTAACCAGGTGAGAAGGTTGGGTCACCTTACCCTCTGACCTGACTACCGACCGTTGCGGTGCTATTTAAAGATTAGTAGGGTCATTACCTAATACCTGACCATTGTGGACCTGGTCTCACCCTCCTCTGTATATATACCTTGTTTTGTACTTCTCCTTTAGTCTGTACTCACCCCTGAAGATGTGAATTACACGAAAGCGCTTGGGATAACAAGCATTGCATTGACTGAGGATAATGCCTCCTCAATATTACCTTGTGTCATGGTTTTGGGGTGGATCGGTGGTAGTAGGAGTGGATTATATTATATAAAGATAATAATATGTCGTATTTCTTATTTCTTACCGTAGAGTCCGATACCTTCACACTGATTACTTACAGGAGATTATGGCATATCTACGTAGAAGTTCACTCCACCACTCGACATTCCATGATTTATACTTGATAAATGATGATTTAATGAATTCATTTAATTTTCAACATCTATCTAAGTTACTGGTTATACTTTGTCATAACCAATCAGTCATTACCTTTAGTAATAATAAGATAGGATCACAGATACGGGCAGATAATTGCACTTACATTTATTTGTCAAGCTTCCATACAATGATTTACAATTTGCATGGATATATGATTTACTCACGTTCACGCTGTAATAAAATTAATCTTCTAAAACAGGGAATTTCCAACTTGGGGACACATGTGATTACTCTACTGTGGTATGACTTAACAGAGCCTTAATTCTTCAAGTGATACATTTACTGCCAGCCTGGATTGCTCTTGTTGCAACCAGGCTTCATCACAAGAACTTCTTCCCACGGCCATAACAACAAAAAGGTACTCTTGGGTTACCACACATAGTCTCGCGTCACTGACAGTCACTGTGGACGGTTGTCGCGGCAAGGAGAACTGGTAAGCGTGACTTGAATTAACCATTAGGTGCAATAGACCAGCCTGGATTGCTTTTGTCGCAACCAGGCTTCCACACGTGATATTTCCACGGGGATAACAAACCTAGGTTAACACACTTAGTCTCGTGTCGACGACGGTTCACAGGACGGAGTGGCGGTGGAGTACTCTGTGTGGTGTGGTGTGGTGTCCCGCCCCCTTTCAGGAGGGAGAGGATGGAGACGACGTCTTAACTAACCCATGGCTCAGGGGATACTACTTAAAATGAGGTTTTTGGGTGTGAAGCGATGAACAGTACAACACTGTTCCACTGCCCACTCCCCTAAAGGCTGGCTAACATACACTAATTGAAAAATACATGTCCCAGTTATGCCTCGCCGGGCGTCTTATCTCTGGTAAAACAAACTTTGGAGTTGGTTGCGTGGGTAAG
>NW_024728888.1:0-4586 GCF_018991925.1 Homarus americanus | reverse complement strand
TTTGTCTAAAGTACAGACTCATTCATGATACGTACAGTACAATAATATTTATTTGTTTTTCATTAATTAGTACAGATATGTTACTGTAATAATCTGTGCTTATTAATACATGTACCCTTCATATACAATACAGTACAGGACTATGTATATACCTCATAGGTAAAAAATAATGTAATTCAAGACATATTAAGGTCATAAGACCAACTAATCCCCCACCCAACACTGGGTGACCTGACGTTGCATCACAAGTGTTTGACATGATTAGTTATATATTACAGTCAATTGAGTGAAGTGTGTAATAGAGACGTGACCGATCGCCCAAGAGACTAACGAGCTGATCAGTGGTGAAGAGGATAAAAGTAACAGCTCTCTTCACACCTGTATCATAAAGAGCTTTTGTTTTTTAAATATATTTATTTAAACAAACTTTTAGATAAAGTATTCAGGATTACAGTATTTTGAAGAAAAAAAATGGTGCGTCTAACGAAATTAGAACTGATTTTACTGACTCCGGTATCAACATTTCTTAATTTCTTTTATAAAAGTGTGGAATTCCCATCACCATATCATATAGAAATATTTCGTGTAAGGATTTCTTATTGGAAAAGTTTGGTAGAGAATTTATTAAGCATCATTATGGTATCAAATTCATCTCCCTATCACAATTAGCCATGCTTGAGTGAGGAAAGGGGGGGAGAGACTGACCATGCACCTTACTCTCCAAAAAGGTCCAGCAACACATGAGGCACCAACAAGCACACACAAACACACCCTCCAACAACCACCCACACACACCTCCAACAAACCAAACCCAGCAACCTTCCAGCACACAATCCACACACACCCAACAACCACCCACACACACCCTCCAACAACCACCCACACACACCCTCCAATAACCACCCACACACACCCTCCAACAACCACCCACACACACCCTCCAACAACCACCCACACACACCCTCCAACAACACACACACACACACACACACACACCTCAACAAGGGAATTAAGACACATTTGCATGTGTGTGACTGCATGGTCACTTCTACTGTACATACATTACATAACATTAATTAAAAGAGACATAGTATTTTTTACATAAATTTGACTACATATACAACTATCTTTCGTCGAGGCTTTAATGTTCACAAAATCAATACAATAAGCTCTAATTCCCGTTCATTTCATCCCAAATACTATTGGATAATTGCTTTGGAAAAATCCCAAAATGGTAACTGTAAGCTGACACGAATCATTCCTGTCCATATGATATTGTAGGAGATACCGATTGCACCCCCATCAAGGGATCACTACATATACGTGTATAGTTCGTGAAACACAAGTCAATTTGTGGCATGATGGATGACTCATTAATAAGTAATACTGTACGGTAGAAAATCAAGAGATTTTTAGGGAACTTTTTTAATATACGTACGTACATTACAGTATACAGTATTTATGAAAAGAATAAAATCAAAATAATGATGGACCATCCAACTTTTTGTAAGTTATAAATCCATTGTTTCTAATTTCCATTCATTTCCATTAATGTATTTTATAAATTTTGAGAAAAGGGCCGTGGCTATTAATACCAATACAGGTTGTACCCCTCTAGTCCGGCAACCTCGGGACCTGACCGGTGCCGGACCATGGAAAATCACCCTTTTCCTGGATAGATAGTGACTTGTGCTTATGCTTGGAAGCACTAGCACCACTTTCTCTGCATCATGGTCTCTTTGAAGACATATTGAAGGGTTAAATGTCGTATAGTAGCTTCTCAAATTTCGCGAGTTTTTAATTCTTAACGTATTTTATTGGAACACACAAAAAAATAAATAAATACAAATTTTGACGGCGGAAACTTGAATTTCGACGGGTTTGAACGGCCCGCCAACGTGCAGACGACGTGCATAATCGTGTAAACAGCGTCATTTCTCTTATGTACAAAAGATTCATTATTGTTTATTACTGAATGTCTTTTTTTATTGAATTCATGTTTATGTGTGCAAAATGAGCAATACAATTCATTAATAATACGTAGAATATTAAAACACACGAGGAAATGACACAGCATTGTTTTTGTTGATTACAAAGCCAGTGACTGACTGGTTCTACATATAAAACTGAAGAAAATAAGACCTTGGTTGTAACTGTAGTAAAATTAATATGGTTGTTTTAAGTAATGTTATTTAATGTTAATAAATGGAACAATAGAAGTAGCTAACGATAATCGTAAAGAAAAAGAGAGATCGCATATGTAAGTGCGCATGCGCACACGTGAAAACATATCGTCATTACTTTACATAAGAATATGAAAGCAACATTTATTTACTGTTCATATATATTTTAATTAATGTTTCTGAATTTGTTTTTATTGAATTAATGTACGTGTGTGCAAAATTAACAATACAATTTATTAATAATACGTGGAATATTAGAGGAGACGAGACGGCTGCCGGCATTGTTTATGTTAAAGCTTACGAAACCAGTGACTGATTGGTTCTACATATAAAACTGAAGAAAATAAGACCCTGAGTTTAGCTGTAGTAAAATTAATGTAAAAAATGAATATGGTTGCTTGAAGTACCTGTAATGATATTTAATGTTAATAAATGGAACAATGTAAGTAGCTAACCATTAATGGTAAAAAAAAGTGAGACTGCTCGTATGTAAGTGCGCACATGTGAAAATACATCGTCATTACTCTACATAAGAATATGAAAGCAACACTTATTTACTGCTCATATATATTAAAGGGTTAAATGTTGTACTCTGTATAGACAAGCAGAGAGAGAGAGAGAGCAGCCGAACTGCCGGATGTAAACAAACCTTAATTTCCCGCGGCTTTTTTTTAAGGGGATTAGCCCACCTGGGCATAGGTCACTGACCCACATTGGGGCCTGAGGGGCATAAATTTAATACTCCTGTAATAATAATAATAATTCAGATAAGTAAAAAAAAAAAAAAAAAAAAAAAAAAAAAAAAAAAAAAAAAAAAAAAAAAAAAACTGCCTATCTACCTATTGGACAAACTACAATCGTTCCAGACCACGGGAGTTTCCGGACCACAGAATGCCGGACTACAGAGGTACAACCTGTACTGCAACTGCTCTGCCTGTTTGGGATATTCATAAGGTAAGAAAAGTTGTTTTCCTGGGAAAATTTTCTTAAAGTTGCTGGTTAATATGTGACCATGTTCCTCAGTATCATTATCTGTCTTCATTTAATTAACAAGTGCTGTCCAAACTTCACATTTACAGAGCAGTGCTGATGTGGCTGAGCCAGTTTCAAAGAATAAACATATTTCACACTTGCTCTTGCCGTATACTACATCAGGTATGTTTTCTGAGTCAAAACATGCAAATCCACAAGGATCCTGCAAAAAAAATAACTCGCTGTATGGTAGCAAGGCTTTTCTTTAACATTACCACATACACTGAAAAGAACTTCGTTCTAGTTTGTGTGTAGGTGACCAATGTCATTTAACGATTTATCATGTATATTCTCTTCACTTACAATGCTCCAAAATATATATATTCACAGTCCATTAACATAAAAAACTATACAGGGGTTACAACTCCAGATAGGCGTATCAAAAACCCTCACATCTGTGACACTTGGTAGTAGTGGACACATCCAGCATTTGCCACAACTTTCACAAAAGAATACACAACCTCCTCTGACAGTTACGGAGTCCGAAAACCATCTAAAATTGCATTAAACAACAAACTTGAAATATTCAATGTTTTAAATGTCGAGTTTTATAAAAGGAGAACCAAGTTTTATACAATAATCCTCTAACCTTATATGACTACACATCTGACTGCTACACCGGTCACACGCTGATGACACTGACCAACTGAACCACGGAATGAAATGAATCTAAACAGACACAAAGATTTTGGTAAATATATTAATCAATAAAAAAATGTTTTTAAAATATAAATCAAGCAATATTAAATGTATAATGATTTTTTGGGGGTAATATTTACTTTATTTAAGGGATTTAATAAAAATATAAGTATTTGTTTTCACCAAGATATTTAGGAAACTTAGTTCAAAGGCTGATGCAATACTACAGACGACCGAGAAAATCGGCAAAAAATATATATAATAATATTTTACCTGTTTTTAAAACCATATTCAGCAAAATTAACCTAACATTAAACAAATTTGATCTTCACTTAATATAATATTAACCTAACCATACCTGACGTGACCTATTAACTTATTTGGATCCCGTCACACATAGGAATATAACTGCCTGTGAGACTGTTGATCGGCTTGCCAAAGAAGCGACACAAGAAGATATTAAAGCCACCCTCGCATACACGAGAAGCATTCGACGAAAATTGGACACACCTGAAACAACGGGGTAGCGTCACATTACGCCACTATGACGCTGTAACCGGTGACGACAACCGCCACTACAAAGAGTATCAATCCCTGACTCGATCTCAACAGATTATGTACATGAGACTGCGCCTAGGGTACAGGTACCTATGGGAGTACATTGGCAACCCTGAGCCTGGCCACACTGTTTGTAAACTTTGTGGCCAACCCGACTCCCACACCCTCCGTCAC